>NC_022023.1:10187689-10190213 GCF_000317375.1 Microtus ochrogaster
GCTAGTGCTAAAGAGTCAAGCAGTGATTAAAAGAATACAGTGTCCGTGTAATTATTTTGGGTAAAGCTAGCCGGAGTGGCGGGAAGCAGCCCGCCACTCCTATTACTACACCTGCCTTGTCTCAGTTCCTGTCTTGGCTTCCTTCCAGGATGGACAACTATGTAGAAGTATAAGCCAAATAAAGCAAATCTTCCTCAACTTGCTTTATTTCTCTTGGTGTTTCATTACATTGGTCACATGGCATTGCTTCTGTGATAGTGTTGGATCATTATCCAGTTCTCAGTATTTGCTATGGTAAGAGTGGTATTACTAGGGCTAGAGAGATGGCTTGGCAGTTAAGAGATCTAGCTGCTTTTAGAAAGGACCAGAGGTCAGATCCTAGCATCAATGTGGGGCGCTTCGCTACCACCTGTAACTCCAGCTCCTGATGATCTAACACAGCTTTCTGGTCTCCATGGACACTTCACATATGTAGTTATACACACAGAGACACACTCAAATACACAGAGATTTAAAAAAATTTAATCTTTTCCAGCTGTACCCATTTTTCCACTGGGACACATGTCTTTCTTCCTAGACCGCTCCCAACCAGTTCACCATATGCTTAAGCACAAATTCCACTCTCTTCTCTCCCTTGCAACCCACTCTGTTTGACATTTACATGAAGTCTCTTTTCTCCCAGCTCTACATACACTTCACAGTTAGAATGTGATGCCTAGGATGTGTGGGATGACTTAAACAAGGATCCTACTGTTTGAATTGACTATAGACAAGCCTAGTGTTTTCAACACAGATAAGAAGCTTCTGGATTTTGGTAAGGATGGGTAGATATAGACTATCTCCACAATTCTTATCAAGGTTATTTTAAACCATTTGAGCACCAACACTTTTGGCAAACAGCAAACATTCTTGGAGTTTATCATGCAACAGGAAAGTGATTGAGCAAGCGTACAATGACATAAAAGTATTGTGGCCTTAATATTTGTAAAGGGGTTTTACTAATCACAAAAGTAGGGTATTCTGTGACCTGCAGAGGCAGTAATCCATCCAAGAATGATGTCAGGTTCACAACATAAGTATTTACCAAATAATAATATCAGTCAAAATAACTTAAACCTATCTCAAGTCCCTGTGAGAGGAGGTCCTGGAGAAGCTCTGATGGCATAGCAAGGCTGCTGGAGGCCCCTAGACTGGGCTCCCCATATGCAGCTAAGGTCTAAAATCCCCTACACTTGCTTGCATGTCAACCTGTTGCCTTTGTCCCGGGGCCCCAGGTCTCCCTTCTTCTTTTCCCTAGACCCATTTTTAATTAGCTGCTTTTCAGATCTTAACTCCTATGCTCTTATATAGCACCACGAAGTCCCAGGGAGAGCAGCTGCCAGAAATATAAGAATCCTCACAAGGCAAAGCTGTGGTAGGGGTTTTGCAAGAATGGAACACAGCTGTGTGGTGACTGCTGCTTCAAGTCCACAGATTCTTCAGGATCTGCAGTAACCATCAGCTCCCCAAGGATTCACATCTGTGTTGGAAGCCACTCCCTTAGTGCTTTCTTACAACCTCTGCAGAACCCCTTGTGTTTTGAGACACTGCAGGGCAACAGCATTGTCTAAAGACAAACCAGTGTTGGAATGCATCCGTTCCAGCAAATCAATGTGGCCACCTTGACTAACTTATTGACTCTCTTACCTGGGAAAGAAAATCGCTTGAGTGGATGAGGACTGATTCACTTTTCAAAACTTAAAGAGCGTTTCACTTTATGTTTGTCCTGCAAATTAGTCATTGTGTATGTGCATGTATGTGTATGTGAGAGAGTGTGTGTGTGTTACTCCCAACAATAACAACTGACCAATTATAAATCAGTACACTTTATGTACAAACATTAGAAGCCTTAACAAAATAAAAATTAAAAGTTTGAAGAGGTATAATGAATTGAGAATTCTGAGACCATATTTCTTCAACTGCAATGCTAATGCCTGTTCCAACATAAAATATAAATAATCAGCCTTTGAACTATGCAAGGTGCCTTCTCTTCTGTTGGAAAATGTCCTTTGGCCTACTAGAAAATAAACAGCTAAGAAGCAAAACACGTAAGAATAAAATAAATTTAAAAAAAAAAACATACAAACATACTGAACAGGTAGAGTAAAATCCATGAACTGGGAGCAGAAGAGATAACACTGGAAAGGCAGGAAGCTGCGCTTGGGTGCTGGATCCCTCCAGATGGTCTGTGGACAGGTAGCATATCATGCCATGGTCTTCTGTTCGAGGAGTTTCAGAATGGCAACACATTAGTGTCTTTTCCAATTCTGTAAATCATAATTCTGAAAGTATTCCTACATAATTGAGTTCTGTTCATTCATCCTCAACTCTAAGCAATCAAGTACACTGGAGAAAGGCATTCAAATGAGAGCTGAGCCCTAGCTCTTCCCTCAGATGTGTGACTTTGGGTACATCAAGATCTTGTTACTGGCCGGGCGGTGGTGGCGCACGCCTTTAATCCCAGCACTTGGGAGGCAGAGGCAGG
>NC_022023.1:10190313-10197798 GCF_000317375.1 Microtus ochrogaster
TGGTCTTACAGAGCTAGTGCCAGGACAGGCTCCAAAGCCACAGAGAAACCCTGTCTCGAAAAACCAAAAAAAAAAAAAAAAAAAAAAAAAAAAGATCTTGTTACTGTGCATTATCCCCTCAATATGTGAAATTTTTTCTTACATTGTTGCTGAAGTTAGAGACAATAAGCATTTAGCTGCATAGACATTATCCTAAATATAAACATAATGCAAACATTCATTTACATATTTGTAGGTCTGCATTGGCAGGGTTTGCTCCAACTTTGGTTAGTAAGATATAGGAGGTTGATACTTCCAAACTAACAGAAAAAATATTCTTTCCATTTCTTCTCTACCCATTCTCCTACTTCTGATGATCATTGCTTATTCTCTGTCCCTGTAAAGATGTTTTCATAAAAACCTGGAGAGCTTTTTTTTTTAACACAGCATGGAAGTAATAACTAATAAAATTAAATTAGATTAGATATTTTTAAAATGTGTATATTCTAGTTGTTCTTGCCTCAAAAATTAACACCAAGAAGAGAATGTGTTAGCTCGGCTCTCTTTAGCTACCCATTTACTCTCTATAGTTATCCTTTCTCATCAATTATAAATCTAAAATAGATACAATACAAATCAAATTCACTTAGAGAGAGAAAGTGTCAAGAGTAGAGTATTCCTCTCTTTCCCCTAAAACTCATTTGAGAAGACACAAGAGACAGACTTGAGGAATAGCCTTGCAGTTGTTCTATTATTAAGAGTCGAAATAATTTCCTTAATTAGAGGAGAGACACAAGCAATGCCTCTTTAAGTAATTAAATGCTGTTACTAGATTTTTTAAAATTAATTGGGCAATAGAATGTTGCTGTTCCGAAGTAAGAGAGATGAAGCAACATATTCAACTACACAAACATCAATGAGGTCCACAAAACAAATCTGCTACTCTTATAGCATTCATACAACATCCAGGTCTAGAAAAATACCCCTTGAGGCTTATATCCCCTTCACTCTCAGAACCTTTGGCAACATTTTCCAGACTCCTAAATGGTTTTACCAAACCTTCCTTGTCTTTCTGACTAAGAGTTACCAACAGATGTTTGCTGGGGGGCGGGAGCAGGGAGCATTATAAATTAGGAGTTACCACTGCCCCTACTGTCTTGTTCATGAATGGTTATGCAAATGCTCATCTGTTCTTTTAAAGTTTTGAGCATTATCATTTGGAGTATGAGCCTCCTCGCCCAAATTCATATTCCTATTAACATTTAAAGTCAATGTACACTGACTTACCTAGAGCTCAGGAAGAAGTTAGCAAGCAGGTTTCACAATAGAAGAACAATGGGAAACAGTTCATACATGACAAATCCCATGAAGAAATTCTCTCTCTCTCTCTCTCTCTCTCTCTCTCTCTCTCTCTCTCTCTCTCTCTCTTCTGGGCCAATGTAAATGCCAGAATCTCCTTCTGGAGTGACCCTCCCCATCAGAGAAGTCAAAAGTCAAGCTGATGTTTTTAAGCAATCTTATCAAGGGAAACCTTGCAGTATGAGGAAAATATACTTCTCCAAACTGTCTCCCAATATTCTTCTCCCACTCCTATCCAAACTGATAGCGTACTGGCTAATAAAAATGTCCCTGCTAATTGTTTGATTAAAAAAACATGCATAGCATTGAGTCAAAGCCTTTATTGTAGGCAGAAAATTTATTTCTCCTTTTTAGGGAGAACCTTTCAGACAAGAATTTGGAGAAAAGTTTTGTTAGGAGAAAATTCTCTGTTTGGACACTGCTGTTTCCCAATGAGGATGGTAGAGATGGTACCCAGGAGAAGTCTGTATGTAATTAACTTGGTGTATCCACAAACATCTTGAATATGTCTTAGTAAGAGGGGTGTATTATTACTTGGTAATAATAAAACAGTGAGATAGAAAAATTACTCTTAAAAGCTGACATTTTTTTCATTCCCCATTTTGCTTAGGGCTACTGCAACTGGCTTCCAGGGTTTTATAGTTTCCAGTGTAATGTCTAAATGAAGGGCTGCCACATTTTGGCATGCCCCTGCCAGAAGTAAACTATTTAGCTTTAGTTTTTCTCAAATGTTTTCAACATGTCCCTACATTGGAGTTATCTTCCTTCATGTTTCCAGTTGTTCCTAAGACAATGCCCAGATCCAAGTTCACCCCTCACCCTCTCAAATTCACTTCAGGGTGAAGAACAATCACAGATCATATCCTAGAACTATCTTTGCAAAAAAAATGCTTGGATTAGTGAAAATATAGCAATAATTTTTATAGTATTTATCGTAATCTTTTCTAATGAAAGTGTAATGGGGTGGAAGATACTTTACTTAACTGAAGTCTGGAGCAAGTAAAATCTGGTTAACTAAGGCTTTTGGATAACTTCCTATTAGACAAAGATCTTTTTACACAATCTTTCCTTCCTTAACCGCTTGTGGCTAGGAATATGACTTTGAGAAATTCTCATGGCTACTCATGGCACATCTGGAAAAAAGTACAAAAAAGATGGCGTGCTAAGAAAGCCTTTCCTGGATACATAGTTTAAGAGGAGAGGTATATGAAAGGAGGAAAAAGGTATATGAGAGAAGAAGTCCCAGGGGCTCTTTCCCTGGCGGCACTCTAACTAAGGGCACAGCCCCTCTAGGCTCAACTGTTCTGTGCTAAGACAATGCTTCTGTGCCCCGTATGAAAACTGCTTTGACTCAGTGTCAAAGTAAGTGCCCAGTCTGGATGCTGGGAGAGGTTACTGTCATGGATAATCTCTCCATCCTATTTTTGAATGTGGAAAGAGAAGGTCATTCATTCTGCCTGCTGCCTTCCTCCAGCCTCCCTATGCCCCTGACAATGAAGAGTGCTGCCTAAAGGCTTCAGGGCATCTTGGGAAGCCTGACCTCCTTGCAACATCTGCCTTCCTCCTGCTGGGCTCTGAAAGATATTGATTTAGCAGATACATGGACATCTTGGAAACTCACCTTTCCCTAAACTCTGCAGCAACCTCTCAGCGGTACTTGGCAAATACCTGAGTTTGTCATCTATCATACTTACTTTTCCTACTCCGAATAGAACAGACTTCCTGGGTATTTGCCTGTTAGATATCCCTTCCACCTGCTACTCTACTTTCTCATGGAGCTACTATAAATAACAGCCCCAAAATGAAGACGCACTGAGCCCTCCCAATGTAATATCGTATTAGATTGAGAAGCACCTTGACCTTGGAGTCTGACATGGATAAAAATGCAATCACTGCTATTTTCCCTACTAAATAATGAGTAAGCTAGAGATCTTGTCCTGTAGAATTATGGTTAATAATGAGGTGATATACAAAGTACTTTGTGCATATCCTGACGCCTGCTTATAGGTGCTCAATGAGTATAACAAATACATACTTGACAACTACTAATGAACTCATAGGGAAAACGGAGGTTCCTGGGTAGAAGCATAACTAGTAGAGATGAACCAAATTTGGCTCAATCATAACAGTTCCACTTAGCAGCTGCCTAACTTTGTGCAAGTCACTTAGCCATGTTGTGATTCAGTTTCATCATCTGTGGAACACAGAACACAACAGATTCCAATTCATAGACCCTATAAGAAAAACTAACTCTCCTTCTAGCAACTATAATGCCAGGTCAGTGGGCTCACCTTGGGGCTACAGGTAGAGCAGCCTGTTCACAGTGAGAAAAACTACAAGAGCATGATAGAGCCCCCTTATATACAGTAGGCAGAAACAGAGACAGTGCCCATTCATGGCCTAGAGCATTTTGAAAGTAGGGATCTATCTACAGCAATTCTAGAGTGGTCTGGAGTAGTTCCACATAGAAGGAAAAGAACAGAAAGGGCAAGCATACAGGTGGCTCAACTCTCTTCTCGGCTATAGACAAAACGCATGAGTACTCATGTCAGTGCTGTGAAGAGAAGGGATGATTAATCTGTCCTCCACCAAAGAAGGTCTACCAGGCAAAGAAGCCTTATTGGAAAGAAGCTATGGCCATGACTACAGGGGCCAAAAGATAGAGATTCAAAAGTTCTACCAAGAGACTGAGTACAGATGCCAGAGAACTAAGTACAGTGAAGATTCAGAAAGGCTTTTTAGAGCCCCTGGTAGTTCTCTAAAGGAAAGCCAGCAACAGGTAGCAGCCACTTTGACAGCACCAACAATCAGAGGTTAATAGTACCAGTTAAGTGATGCAGCTCTCTTCACCTTCTAAGTCTCAGTACCTTTTCTGCCAAGAAAAAGAGGCAGGGAAATTGAAGGGAGAGACATAGCACCCAAACCACAAATTTATCCATGGCTTACCTCCAGCTGAGAGTCATATACTATACCCTGTCCTTTTGAACAAAATCCTAATTCACAATGGTACCAATCCCTAAATTACAAATATTCCCCCACGGCTGATTTTCGGGTACCAATGAGACAAGCTTGCAATCAGAGCTGGAAATAGGTGCTAACTGAATTGTGCAGAGACTAATTCTCTCCATAGAAGTGCTACAGCTGAGCTATGGATCTGTTGTATAGAGGAAGCTGGTATGGGATAGAAGGATAGAAATAGAAGAGAGAGAAATGGCATGAGATAAGAAGAGATGGGATTTTTTAAAAATTTTGAATCCAGAAGGTTTTTTTGTAACTAAAATTGAAGTCTGAAAAGTAGATCCACTGAATATTACCAACAAACTCCATGAATTCCCAAAATGATATCAAGAAAGATCAAAGAACATTTAACACAGCAATAAGAAATAAATTAAACTATTAGTGTCTCTCCAAGTTTGCTCTTGTACAAAATAAAGATTTGTTATGTCTATTGGTTTAATAAAATGCTGATTAGCTTTGGAAATTGAATTCATTGAAGTCAAATGACTCTTGAAATGGTATTAATTAGAGTAGGTCCTACCCCCAAAACATCCACAACAGTGATCTCATGTAAATCAAACAGTTTGGGTTATATCTTTAGTACCTCATGACATATACTTAACAGCCCAATGGAAATAAAAGATAATTTCCTTCTCTGTACCATTTGACTAGTTTAAAAAAAAAACAATCTGAAGAAATGATTTCCCAGACTATAGATTAAAGACATGCTACAAATAATTCCTTTACTTCCTCATCATGTTATAGATGGGAAAGAAATATCTGTCTGTTCCTGTGCTGTGCTTTGTGGTTATTGCTGCTGCTGCTGCTGCTGCTGCTGCTGCTGCTGCTGCTGCTGCTGATGATGATGATGATGATGATGATGGTGATAGTAATGGTGGTGGTGGTGGTGGTGCTGCTGCTGCTGCTGCTGATGATGATGATGATGATGATGATGATGATGATGATGATGATGATGATGATATTGATGCTGCTTCTGTTGCTGCTGATGCTGATGCTGTTTATGACAAAGTCTCATGTCACTCGGGCTAGCTTCAAACTAATTAGGAAACTGATAATAACTGGTCCTGCTGCTACTCTCCCCTGGTGGCTGGGATTATTTGCGCACATATCACTCAATTTATAAGGTGCCAGTGATAAAACCTAGACTTCATGCATACTAGACAAGTATTCTATCAACCAAGCTACATCGCCACCCATCAGCACTCTGTTTTCTTTGAAAGGGCATAGAGGCTCTAATTGGAAGGAATTAAACGTGGACTTGAGAATGTCAAATTCCTCCAAAGTTATGTTTCTCTTTACTCAATCAAACATAGCCATCTTGTCTCCCTCTATATACATTGACCTCGGCATTCTTTCAATTCTTTCCTTCATCTACATGTCTCACTACTTTAAAAGCAGTAGTCTCAAGATCCGGTAAATGTGGAGTATATGTTGTATTTTATCTCCTTGGCAAATGGAAAGACTTTTAATCTTGCTTGGTGCCTGCTGTCCGGACAATAAAATATTTTAACTGACAATAGCATGATTTTTTTAAGTCACACACAAAAGACGTAGTGTTCCTAAGACTATGTGGATAGGAAAATTTTGGTAGCAATAGACACCTGTATAATTTATGCACCTATCAAGACACAGCACATTTCCACCGCTTCAGAATGGTCCTTCTGTGCCTTTTAAACAAATGACTACACCTTCCCAGAAAGATGCATTGCTCTGATACCTGGCAACATAATTGTTTCACCTACTCATGAATTTCTCCTCAGTGGGAATAAAAGCATTCTCTTTTGTCTGCCTCTTTTGGTTATCCTATTAATCAGTTGTTACCCCGCGTTTTTTTCTGAGTAACACTTCATTGTGAGACTACGCCATCTTTGCTTATCATTCACTATTGATGGGCAGTCAGGTTCTTTTTAGATTTCAGCTTTTATTAGTTTTTTTACACACCAGCATCCAGTTGTTCCTGCATTGTTTGTTGAAATGACCATCTCTGCCCACATTAGATTACCTTGGCAACTTTATCAGACTTTAACCATATAAACATAGGTCATATTCTTGTGACCTCTGATTGCTATAATTGAATAGTGAGTCTTGAAATCAGTCAATTTAAGTTCTCCAAATTCTGAACCTTTTCCAAATTCAGTTTTCCTATTCTAGATAATTCGTATCTTTATAAAAATGGTAATATCTGGTTGGTGATTTCTACCCAGAAACTTACATAGGGTTTCACTTGAAGTGATTCCCTGTCTGCAGGTCAATTAAAAAAAAACTTAGCAGTTCTTAGGGCTCTGACCTTTGTATAAAACACACTGCTCCATTTCCTAGAGTCTCACCAGTTAGTTTAAGTGTTTTATCCCTTTAATTGTAAAATGCTTGCATATTTTCTACAAAATACTTTATGTATTTGATGCTATACAAGTGGGATTGTTTTTTATTAAGTTCTATATTCTCATTTTGGCTGCTTTGTAAAGTAGACTTTCCTGGTTTCAGGCATTTCATCTTTGCTAAATTCATTTATTATTTCTTGTCTTTATTTTTTCTTCTTTTTTATTATTTTTATTGAGCTCTACATTTTTCTCTCCTCCTCTCTCTTCCTCTCCCCTCTTCTTCAATACTTTCCCAAGGTCCCCATGTTTCAAATTTACTCAGGAGATCTTGGTATTTTTTACTTCCCATGTAGATTAGATCTATATAAGTCTTTCCTAGGGTCCTCATTGTTGTCTATGTTCTCTGGGATTATGATTTGTAGGCTGGTTTTCTTTGCTTTATGTTTAAAAACCACCTAAGAGTGAATACGTGTGATAATTGTCTTTCTATATCTGGGTTACCTCACTCAAAATGATGCTTTCTAGCTTTATCCATTTGCCTGCAAAATTCAAGATGTTATTTTTTTCTGTTGTGTAGTACTCCATTGTGTAAATATATCACATTTTCCTTATTCATTCTTTAGTCAAAAGACATTAAGGGGCCGGGCGGTGGTGGCGCATGCCTTTAATCCCAGCACTTGGGAGGCAGAGGTAGGCAGATCTCTGTGAGTTAGACACCAGCCTGGTCTACGAGAGCTAGTTCCAGGACAGGCTCCAAAACCCAGAGAAACCCTGTCTCGAAAAACCAAAAAAAAAAAAAAAAAAAAAA
>NC_022023.1:10197898-10200667 GCF_000317375.1 Microtus ochrogaster
TTTCCAGTTTCTGTCTATGATAAACAATGCTGCTATGAACATAGTTGAGCATATGTCTTTGTTACGGTATGATTGAGCATCCTTTGGATATATATACCCAAAAGTGGTATTACTGGGTCTTGAGGAAGGTTGTTTTCTAATTTTCTGAGAAATCGCCACACTGACATCCAAAGGGACTGTAGCAGCTTGCATTCCCACCAGCGATGCAGTTGTGTTCCCTTTACCCGACAACCTCTCCTGCATAAGTTGTCATCAGTGTTTTTGATCTTGGCCATTCTTACTGGTATAAGATGGAATCTCAGAGTTGTTTTGATTTGCATTTCTCTGATGACTAGGGATGTTGAGCATTTCCTTAAGTGTCTTTCAGTCATTTTAGATTCCTCTGTTGAGAGTTCTCTGTTTAGGTCTATGCTCCATTTTTCTATTGGATTATTTGTTCTTTTGATGACCAATTTCTTGAGTTCTTTGTATTTTTTAGAGATCAGATCCCTGTCTGATGTGAAGATTTTTTTCCCATTCTGTAGGCTGTCATTTTGTCTTGTTGACCACGTCCTTTGCTTTACAGAAGCTTTCCAGTTTCAGGAAATCCCATTTACTAATTGTTTCTCTCAGTGTCTGTACTGCTGGGGTTATATTTAGGAAGAGGTCTCCTGTGCCAATGAATTCAAGTGTACTTCCCACTTTCTCTTCTATAAGGTTCTGTGTGGCTGGCTTTAATGTTGAGGTCTTTGATCCATTTGGACATGAGTTTGTGCATGGTGATAGATATGGGTCTATTTTCATCCTTCTACATGTTGATATCCAGTTGTGCCAGCACCATTTGTTAAATAAGCTTTCTTTTTTTCATTTGATATTTTTTGCTTCTTTGTCAAAAATCAGTTGTTGGAAAGTATGTGTTTTAACATCCGGGTCCTTGATTCAGTTCCATTGGTCCTCCTGTCTGTTTTCATGCCAATACCAGGCTGTTTTCAGTACTGTAGCTCTGTAGTAGAGTTTGAAGTCAGGGATTGTGATGCCTCCAGATTTTCTTTTATTGTACAGGATTGTTTTGGCAATCCTGAGAGGTTTTTTTGTCTTTATTTTTATGTTCTGATAAAGGTTAACAAATGCATGCACATTGCCTAAAATGTGCTTTTTTAAATTATGTTTATTTCTTTTCCCTGAATCATCTCACATGAACCATCCGCAGAATACTGAATTGTCATAATAACAATGGATCATATTTGCACTTCCCAATTAGTTCTCTTACCATTAATTGTAGTGTTAGCTGTAGGTTTTATGTACATGACCTTCACCTGGTCAAGGAGGCTCCCTTCAGTGCCCTTTGTATTGAGTATTTTCAACATGATGAGGTAGTAAATATTTCAGTACATTTTTCATTTACCTTGAAGTGCTCATAAATTTTTGTTTTATATTCTGTCTAAATACTTAATTAGAATGGTTTATTTTAAAGGTTGAACAAAGCCTGAATTAGTAGAATAATTATCTTTTGTTCCTAATGAGTTTCTCTTTGAAGCATTGTTTATATACCTCTAATAGAATCTACCAGAGAAACCATTCTACAGTAAAGTTTTCTGTGCTATGAGTTTTAGAAACTATATAATCAGCTCTCTTAATGCATATAGGACAATTTTTAGAACTCTTTTTCTGCCAGTTTTGGAAATTATTTCATATACTTTGTCAGTTTCACCAAATGAATCCAACCTCCTGACTCCTGACTGTCAGCTCAGTGTTCAGAATTGCCATAAGTGATTTTTATGTTTCTGGTTTCCATATGATGAACTGTTTTCCCATTTTCTCTATGATTTTATTGAATAATCTGAACTTAAATTTATCAGTTCTCTCTCTCTCTCTCTCTCTCTCTCTCTCTCTCTCTCTCTCTCTCTCTCTCGTGTGTCACAAGATGTCATGAGGTAGCCCTGGTTGACCTAAAACTCACCACATAGACTAAGTTGGGTTCAAACTCACAGAGATCCATCTGCTTATGCCTCTACCCTCTACCTCTGCCTCTCAAGTGCTTAGACTAAAGTCATGTACCATGAGGCCCAGGTACTTACTGTTGCATTTTACTGTTGCATTTAATGGGCTAACTTTGTATGTGTTGCTATTTTCTGCTTATTTTGTTTTTTGTGTGTTCATTATCTCTGCTTTTATCTTTGGTATTTTTTTTTCTGCACACACATTAGGCTTAATTTTCTATTTACATTCAACTGTTGTTTTCCCTTTGGCATTGTTCAGCCTGCTATTCATGCACTTAATGATCTTCCTTTTAAGATTCAAAGATTGCATCTCCTACAGTAGGAGATTTTTGGCTTTGAAGCCTGATTTACTTTTCTCTGAAAAGCACTCTTCACTTCCTCACATTTTTTATGTCTTTAAGCCCTTGCGTCTATGCGTAGCTGCCTTGAAGTCTTTGTTTCCTCTTTTCAACATCAGGGTCAAATCTGTCTCCAGACATTTCCTCCTAATTTCCTGGTGCAATTCCTTCTTGTTCACATACAAGGTATGCTTTTGTTATGACCTGGTGAGTCCACATTTGGTCATCTTCCTTTAGCTTGTTGAGTTTTGCATTAAAAAGTACAGAATTTTACTCCTGGTTAAGTTCCCTCCTTGCAAGGCTTAAATTAGGCTTTCTTAGAAGAAATGGAGAGAAGTTCTGTTCTTAAGAAATGGTTTTTGGATCCGGGAGGTGGTGGCACACGCCTTTAATCCCAGCACTTGGGAGGCAGAGGCAGGCAGATCTCTGTGAGTTCGAGGCCAGCCTGGTCT
>NC_022023.1:10200912-10214012 GCF_000317375.1 Microtus ochrogaster
GAAGAAGGAAGAAGAAGAAGAAGAAGAAGAAGAAGAAGAAGAAGAAGAAGAAGAAGAAGAAGAAGAAGAAGAAGAAGAAGAAGAAGAAGAAGACGACGACAGCAGGACTCATCTACTCATTCTAGGAAAACTACATAACAATCCACATATTATTCTGTTGTGTTTTGATGTTTTTGATTCAAGGTGATACTTGAATGTAGAAGCCCTCGCCATCAAGCACCAAGCCCTCACTCAACACCATAACTGCCTTGCCACAGTTAATATAGATACTGAGGCAAGAACTCCTAGACCATCATTTGTTGATCACAACAGCAGCAGTGGAGAACTAAGTGATCAGTTTAAGACAAAAGCTGTCTTTCCCTCATTCTTCATTCTAGTCATTCACATTTCATGGTAACTTCCTAAACTATTTCTAGAACCTACTTCTTTCATTACTCCTACATCTTTCATTACTTCCAATGATCGAGTAAAACAAACTGCAGTGATGGTTCACTTGAATTACAGTCCCGCTGTGCTCACCCAGCACCCTTCCCCGCCAATGGGTCCTAGTCTGTCACCAAAGTAGTCTTCTTAAGACAATTTGTGCTGGCTTCTAAAGACTTTCCTTTGACTTCAGATTTAGGCATGAGTTATGTAAGCTTACTAGTGTGGAGTAGTTGCTCTGCTCTTTGTCTGATCCTGACCAGGACAAGCTGGCTCATGTTCTCACATGCTACCCTCTCTCTGTGCTCTGATAACTCACCTTCCTCCAGACTCTAATTATTCTGTCCCATGTCTTCTCCAATACATGACCACCATACTCATTTTCCTTTATAGCAAACCTCTTGCTCCTTCTCCTAAGCACCACTTATTTCTACTTGTTCCGCAAACATCGACTATCAATTTGTGTGGACATCTAGTACCATGTTTAATTGTTTCCTGTTCATGTATCATGCTCATATATTATGCAGTCCCTTTCACAGTACAATTTTAGCTTTGTGTAAATTCTAATGAAATAATATAAGGCATTACAATTTTATTAAACTAATCATTACACATAAATTCTGTGTAACGTTAAACATTTACTGTGGTGAAGATAGGCAGTACATCATGTTCTATTAATCAGTGTATTTTCAGCTCATATCTCAATTCCCAACATGAACAATGAGCCCAACCACTTACCAAAGATGGAAGCAGAACGCCAGGGGAAAAATGAGAGCGACTTCTCCAGATCAATAAAAGCTTCCCATTGAGCATCAAAACACTTCATTTCCAACATTTCTTAGAATATAACAATGTTCTCTCTTCTTGAAATTAAGATAGACATACTGAAGACTCCAAGTTAATTTTAAGGACCTTAGTTTGTTATTTCAGCTATTGTTGTTTCTACAGCTGGCGACTCTCACTTTCCCTGCTTTTCAAATTCTTCAGCCTGCATTTCACAAATTTTTACTCTCTTTCCTTGAGGTGGTGGTATCCTTCCTGGTTGCTGTCAATATTCCTGTCTCTAACCGTCTCCTTGGTGTTTTCTAATTTGTTACTTTGAGTTTCCTGCACATTGGGACACGAAATAGCCTAAATAATCAGGGGGATTTTACTACGTGTGAAGTCTGACTGGTATCTCCAAGAGAGCCCCAGAAGGTTCTTCTAAGTCAGAAAGTCACTTCCTATGTTTCTGAATACAGTCCCCCATTCCCCTACTTCTGCTCATTGTATTGCTTCTTTCTTTCCTTTCTTTTCCCCTTCATATTTTTTTTTGACAAACCTGTCTGTCTTTCATGGAGTGGCCAGTTTATCAGCATTTTTCTTTCCCTGTACAGAAGTAAACTCACCAAAACAATGAGCTAATACCTTTAAGACTTGACACCTTTGTTAGTGTTCATGGTCTTGGCTTTTTTAATGATGTAAACATTTGCCCAGATCAAAGGAAAATTTGAGCCATTTACCTTGCATAAATAGATTTTACTTTAAGAAGACTAATGACACAAACCTCAAGAGGTGATTTTAGGGACTAGAAATGTACCTCATTTGGTAGAGTATTTTCCTAGCATACCTGAGGTCAATCAAGGGTTTGATCCTCAACATCACATAAGCCTGGCTGTATCAGGAGTAAAAATCTGAAATCTCAGCACTCCGGTAGTAGAAGTTGATAGAGCAGAAGTTTGATGTCAGCTTAGTTATGTAGAAGGTTTGAGGTCAGCCTGGTGTACATGACAGACTGTCTCAAAAAAAAAAAAAAAAAGAAGACATATAGTTTGAAGTTGTTTTAAAGTTTGTGGCACTGCCAACTGACTACAAGTCCAGGCTTCATGATAATGATCTGATTCCCTGCTAACCAGCAAGATCTTCCCTTTCTTAAATTCAATTAGGCTAATATTATATCCACTTTGGCTTAAAAACACAGTGGGGAGTCAAACCCACAATTATATACCAGAGTTTAGCTGGTTACCGATGGGAAATCAAGGCAAATGCAATGTTTCTGGGGGGGATTTCTGAAAAACATAGCTATGTCTCTCAATCCCACATTAACTCCCTTGTTTTAGACCTTTTGACTTGGTTGCTTGCTTTCAGAATGCATAAAGAACAAGAAAACAAAATGGAAAAACAAAGTTTGGAAAGAAAGATCCCTTACAAACTGAAAATCATGTTGAGAATTTGAGAACTAAACCTTGTTTTAAAAAAAACACACAAAGATTTCATCTACCCTTTACCATTGTACAGCCAATGGGAGCAGCCTGGGCTGTATTTAGAAATTCACCCTATTTGATATAAATGTGTTACTAATGACTGGTCAGACAAAAATGACATCATTGACTGTTCTATATATATTTGAAGTCAATAGACAATTTTCTGTATGCTATAAAGGGTCCAAAGACTCACCATGTGTTCAAGGCAGGAAGATATTCTAAGGAGAATTGAAAAGGCCAGCAGGAAACCAAATGGCAGAGCTGAAAAAGCAGCTAGGGTGAGCAGCGACTCAAAATAGGAATCCCCTGCTCTCTTGCATTTGTGAAGTAACTGGAAGCCATACGGCGACTCTAAATATAATCTATTGAAGGTAATTTTCTGCCCAGGTACATTTTAAAGCTGTTTATCTACCCAAAGTGCTTATTTGGCTCTGTTTTAGAATAGGCTTGAAAATCAAACAGTGGTAAGAAACCGTCTTTGTAACAGGCAACCGAAGGCCTTAGCAGTAGTAAAGGGTGATACAGCGGCCTTAGGGTAAGGAGTCAGGAGTCATGGACATCATGTGTACCCCATCACTCACAAGCTAGCAGTGACCTCTTACAGTCCAGAGTGCCTTCACTTTGAAGTAACATGTTCTGACAACATTACTGCTAAAGATATTTGTAACGTTTTACAAGAATCTACGCCTTTTAAGAATTTTCTGAACCCAAGTTCATATTTCTCAAACTGTTGGATATTCGAGAAGATAGTGGGCAGTAAAGAAAATTGCTGTCTTATAGTAGACTTAAGTACAAAGGAATGTTTGTACTTAACTTTGTACTAGACTTAAGTACAAAGGAATATTTAAACACCCAAAACACTGGGTTCCATTCTAAAAGTAGTCATAACAAAAAAGTACCAGATAAAGTTGCTAAAGTGATTAAATGATATGTTTCTATGCCTAGAATGGTCGATCAAGCCTGTGATTCCTGAACCTGCAAGGCTGAGCAAAAAGGATCATCAGGAATTCAAGGACAGGGACTGAAGTCATAGCACTGTAGTTAAAAATGCTGGCTGATTTCCCAGAGAACCTGCATTCAACTCCCAGTACCCACATGGTGGCTCACAAACATGTGTAACTCAATCCACAGGATCCAGTGAGAGCCTTGTATTCACATAGTACACAGTATAGATGCGGGCACTCATGAATACAAATATATAATTAATCAAACAATTCAAGACCAGTATAGATTAAGAGTGAAACCCAGTCTTCAAACAACAACAGCAATAATAACCATCTAAACTATTTCAATATACCTACTTAGTCCTGCTCTACACCCTCAATAATATTACAGTTTACCAGCCATGTGGGAGGGGGCAATGATGCTCAAATATTTATGTAAATTCAGGCAAATCTTCTGAAGATGCTTAACATCTAAGAAAAGCCCAAGATGCAGTTCTAGCAGGTCCATTTAATTTCTATTGATCTCAGGCCACATTCTATAGGAATGCCGTAGAGGAACATGTTTAAGACAGGGCACTAATAAAGTTATGTTCAGAGACCATGAGAGAACTCCTCTATCCCTTTTCACATACCTGAAGTCCACCCTCCCATCAGGACCAATGTGAGTGACGTGTTTCATAAATCCAGTTCACCACATCACCTCTTTGTACACTCTTTCTTACCGTCTTTTTGTCTTACTGTTGGCAACAATCTGATGATTCTAAAGTACGGCTCTGCAGGCACCAGCACTTGACCCATAACAGGTGCCCTTAACGACACAGGTTCCTGGTTTCTACTCTCTAAGTCTCTTAGATCATTTAGTGATAAAAATAGAAGCAGGTGAGTGACAAAATGAAATTAGATTTTGAAGATTTTTTTCCCCCAAATGATTATTATGGTAAATCAGTTTGGTACAAAGTACTACAGAAGTGTTTCTCAATCAAAATCAACTGCATAGTTTAAACAGTGCAGGGTTTCTGCGTCTAAGCCAGCTAAATAAATGAAGTCAATTAAAACTCCACTGTTGGGTCGAATGAATATGTTCCAAATTTGAGAACAATAGAACTTATAGAGAAACATAGTAGTGAGGGTAGGGGACCTGTTGGATTAACTGGATCTCTGATGTTATAAATTGAAGTTCTCCAAAGATTAAAGCCACAGCTGTTTTCAATATTCTACAAGACAGCATCAATGAAATTTGTGATTATAGAGATGTGGAATATTGCAGACAGACAGAAATTATTTCTAGCTTAAAATCCAGATATCACCCACTCCTGTCTGACTTATATTGCTGTGAATTTACAAAAAGAGAAACTTCAAAATTTCATTGTTAGCAAACAAATCAGAAAACTAAGAAGGTGACTTCTGAGACCTGTAAGTTTTCTTCACTTGGCTGTAAACTGTCTATGTGTAACTACCAACAATTCATCTGGTAAATTCTTTGATCCCTGTCTTTCTCTGTTCTGTAGCTAATAAAAATTTCAGTAAGCACATGTCTTTTAGAGCTACCTGTTCATAGACCATGGGTAGTCACATTTGACTCAGTAATGAAGTATACATCGTGGTATTTGGGTGTGGAAATGCATGTGTTATGCTGTGGCCATGTGTGCATGGAGGTGGAGGTCTGTAGTTAATACCAATGCCCAAGAATTTGAGACAGGGTCTCCACTGAGCCTGGGGTTCCCCAATTTGACTGGAGTGGCTGGCCAGTTAGCTCTAAGAATCTGCTGGTCTCTGGCTCCCCAGTCAAAGGTTTCCAGGCTTGTGTCAAGACAACCAACTTAAAAGATGGTTTCTGGGGACTTGAACTTAGATCCTCATACTTGTTTGGCATGAACTTTACTGACTTAGCTATCTCTCTAGTTCCAGAAACAAACTATCTCTCATTGCCTTTCAGGTGAAATATGTATTTGGAATGACCACACCTAACATAGAATCTAGAATTCAACAAGTATTTGTGGAAATAATAAATTAAGATAATGACTGTCAATTACCTTCTGTATCTTTTGCCTGCCACCTTAGACAACCATGAGCATTGGAGCATAGAATTAGGGTTAAATTCTGGGTCAGGAATCTCTGCCAACCTGAGCAACTTCCTAACGGACCTCCACAGCCTCTCTGTCCCTTGGGTTACTCAGTGGTAATAATCTGAAGACACAAAGTATATTTGAAGGTGTCTGGGCCATCATAACCACCTGATAACGGATAGCTATTGTCCCGCCGACTCCTAAAGCAATTAGTGGATTGTGTGTTTCTCCACGATTGGATCATGAAGCACTCCCAGTTATACAAATGGGAGAGATTTCTTAGAAATAACCTTCTCCTTTCATGCCCTGCTTTTCTTCCCCAGCCTTCACACCGCAGCCTACGTTCCCTTTCATGCATCTAAAATCCTGCTCTGCTTATACTCAGCTGTAGCCACACCGGCCCTGTCTCGGTGCCTATAGAGTAAAAGTGCTCCTCCCTGCTTCTGAGCCCTTATGTATGTTCTTTCCTTCATCTACACTCTCTCTGCTAAGCCAAGCCAACATCCATAAAGCCTTCTCTGACCTTTAATATTAAGTTAACTGCTCTTGTTGTACATGGTTAGGTCATGTCTTCATGATCCTTTGTGCTTTATATAAGCGATACACCTAAAATGGCTTCCTGTTATCCATTATTTGGAAAGCACAATTCATGATACACTTGCTGCCTGTATTGTAAATTCAGTCAGAACAGTCCTGTTTCTGGCTGCTAGACATACTGCTATAACGTTTTCTTTCGAAGTATTTTTTTTCTTTTTCTTATGAGTTTAAAAATGACTGACATTAATTCTTTTCAATGCTTGATATAATTTGCCTGAAGCTATTAAACTTTGAGCTTTCTGCTGTTAGGCTTTCTTTAAGACATACTCTTTGTTTATGGATTGATTGGAGCAAGGTGTCATGGTGGGCATGTGGAGCTAAGAAGACAACATTGGGAGCCAGTTTACCCCCTTGAGCATGTAGGTACCAAGAGAGCAAACTCATGTCATCAGGCTTGATAGCAGACAACCCCAACCACCACTCAAGCCATCTCATCAATTCAAATAATATGGTCATTTTGGACACTTTTGGTTTGACATATTTCTAAGCCAAACTTTTTTCCTGTGCTTCTGGCGATTGAACTTGGAAGACAAAATATTCTACCTCTGAATGTTGTATGCTCAGCCTGTTAGATTTTGGAATGCTGATTTTAATTTAATTTCTTGGAATTAGTGTGTTCACCTTTCTATTTTCATAATTTAATCTTGATAAATTATGTTTCTTAGGTATTTAACTATATCTCATCCACAAATTGAGGCTCAGTAAAAGATGACTATCATTATGTCAGGAGGAATACTCATTATTCAGATTCACAAATGACCATAAATTTTCTCCAAAAAGTAACCAGCTTTGCAAATAAAACATTTAGAGATGTCTACTACATCAATGGTAAAGAGTTTTGTGAGATGCTTGAGAGTTCTAAGCCTTACTGGCTCCATGAGGAAAATGCGGGAGATACAGGCTGAAGAGAGCTGTGCTCCGTCTGAAGAGAGCTATGCTCTGGTTTAACTGTTGCTTCCTAAGTGTGGACCTGCTGTCCGTTAAGTGTGCTAGCTAGCAGAGAGGGGGAACTACTGAAGAAAATAGACCCAATCCTTACAGTCCTTCAGGTGCAGCAGATAGCTTTCCTTGCTCACTTAACCAACCAGAGAAGCTGAACAACTGGGTAAACGATTGTTCTTCACACAGAACTCAGTGACCCAGAATGAACTAACCAATTCCTAGACAATCAAAAAGGATCCTGGTTCTGACATTCTCAAATGCATGACTCCTAAGTCTTTTTGGATCCTCTTTTCTATCCAACCACCTCAATGAGAAGAGACATGGGGAAACTGTATGCAAAGCTCTTACAGGCTATGCCTATAGTTGTTTGTTTTTTTTTTTACTCTTTGGCTCTTTAGTCTTTGGGGGCCCACACCCAGCTCCCAAATAAACACACAGAGACTTATTATTACTTATAAATGCACAGCCTTAGCTTGGCTTATTTCTTGCCAGCTTTTCTTAACTTAAACTATCCCATCTACCTTTTGTCTCTGGGATTTTTCCTTTCCTCTGTGGTCTTACTCTCCCTCTTACTCCATGGCTGGCTTTGCGGCAGGATGACTGACCCCTTCTTCTCTCCATCCTTGATCTGTCTTTCTTCTTCCTTCTTCTCGGACCGCTCATATTTATTCTCACTGCCTGCCAGGCCCGCCTATCCTTTCTCTTGCCTTGCTATTGGCCATTCAGTGTTTTATTAGACCAACCAGGTGTTTTAGACAGGCACAGTAACACAGCTTCACAGAGTTAAACAAATGCCACACAGAAGAATGCAACCCATCTTTGCGTCATAAAAAAGTGTTCCACAGCATAAACAAATGGGATACATCTTAAAATAATATTCTACAACATATGCCTAGGTAAGGAGCATGTTCTCCTCAGTCCTATTTAGGAATTTTCCTGATTTGACAAATAAAAACACAAGCTTGCATTTTATATTTAATTTTAGTTAAATTCTATATGAACAGCATTTTCTTTTAGTATAAGTATATTCAATAAAGCATGTAGAACACACATATTTTGCTAAAAGTTACATATATATTATATATATATATATATAGCTTAAATTTTACTATGTATTCTATATTTTCTACAGAAACCCTAGTCAACATTCTATTGACTAAAACTCAGACTCAGGCCAATAGGATTATTAAAAGTAAGCTATGAAATCTAGTTCAGCTCTTTTCTAACAAGAGAATGTAAGTTTTGTAAGAAATTATAGAAAGTATTACTTCTTAAGTTTGTCATACATTGGAATCTTCTCAAATATTAGTTAAAGAGTCAAAACTCAGTTGGGCACAGTTGCATGTTCCTATAATTGCAGCCTTCAAGAGAATAAGGCAAGAGGTTTGCTGTGATTTGGGGTTCAGACTGGGCTACTCAGAAAAGAACCTGACCAGATAAGTGTATATCAGAACTCAGCATCAATATTAATTAATTAATTAAAACAAAAATAAGTCATATGGAGCAGTTCCAAATCCTTTGGAATCTTAGTCCTTAGAACCTTCTAGAACCATATTTACAGAACTTTGCTGCAGGTTGTAGGATAGACATACCTTGAGTAACTTGGCCATCAAACTATCAGGGGACTAATCAATCAGCATGAAATCTGAAATTCCAGGTAACCCTACTGGACTTTCTATCTCCTTAGCAAAAAAAGCATGTTTTCCCAGCCTGTGTGCTGGACTGACCTAGAGCCTCCAACTCTGTGGTCAAGAGCAAAACTCAGACATCCAGCAAAACAAGTTCAACAGAAGTTCTCCCACTCAAAACAAGTCCGTGGCAGGATATAAAAATAAAATAGCAAGATGACAGTGAAACAATGTTGGCATCATTAATCAAAGTCAGACAGCGCCAAACCAGCCTCCTTCCTCCGTGTTTGGTCCAACCTCCAGGGCAGGCAGCACATCCATGTAGACTCTAATTAGTGGTCTCTTAGGATTGATTTGACAGAAAAAGCTAACTACCGTCATAGGCAGTTTATAGAACTCCAGAACAATTTTTTTTTTAAATCCTCTTGTAATAGCCTTAATTCCTGCAATCATTGATATTCATTTTGGAAGCTGGCACCCATAACTCACAGTGCTGATAATAAAATTGACGGCGTGCTAGAGTGGAATTCATGCAGGTATAATTAACTTTCACAGAATTGATTACAAGTAGATCACTGTCAGGGCTGCTGAGGTAACAATTGATTTTTTTTTTTTCAGCTGTGAGAGAACTCCCGGCTTCCTTATTTTCATTTCACCAAAGACATTTTTCCTTTTTGCTTGAAGGTTTATGGCAGCCTTTCTTCCTTCTTCCTTTCTCATTTCAATTTGTAAATTGTGTGCTTTAAGCACAACATTTAGAGGGGGATGGAAATGCAACTTAGTAGTTTCAAAACAACTCATCCACTCTCAGAAATTTGGCCGCTGTCGAAGATGTTTAAGCACAGAGAAAGGACACTTTGGCTGGGAGCAGGATGTGCTGTGTCCCAACTGTGTGTGCCCACTGTAAAGGACTTAGTTCTTCTCCCATCCAAATATTTCACTTAATCTTTGCCACAGGTCAAGAAGATACATCCCTCCCACCCACCCCAAATTCTTGTGCTGACCTTAAACCTCCAATGCAAATTTATTTGGGGGTGAAAATCACAAGAGCCTCTAATCCAAAATGACTGGGGTCCTAGGTAGAGAAGAGACAGGGTGTGAGGGATACACAGCCACAGAGTAAAGGCCAGGGCTGACTCAGATAAAGGGCAGCCATCTACAAACCAGCGAGAGATGTCTTAGTGCAAAACTATCCTGCAAATACCTTAACCTTGGACTTTTAGCCTGGAGCCATGAGAAAATGAAGTTAGGTTGTTTGAGCTACCCCATCTTTGGCATTCGATGCCAATCTGAGTTGATCAATACATGCACCTGCCCAGGGCTTTATCAGGAGTCACGTGCTAGTGTTTCCTAAAAAAAGATTGAGCAGAATATTGCACATCTTGCATCAGAACTAGCTGAATCTGGGCACCAGGATGTCTGGTGAACATGCACACTTGCTTCCCCCAACATGTCCTTTGCATGGACCTCCCTTGCTGCATGCACTTCTTCAGGACAGGCTGCAGAAACACGGGCTTTCCAGGGAAGAACTGGTAGGTATGATCTTGCTAGTCTGGGGTCCTAAACTTTCTCATGTCCTGACCTTGGGCTTTGTGACATTTGGCAGTGAGGCTCCTTAGACACCACTGCTACTCTCTGGACAACACAAACATTGGAGGGTTATCCAAAGGCTCCGACACAATAATATAGCATGAAAATGTCTTGTATAGTGCAAAGTGCAGAGCAGGTGAAAGAGGAGCTGGCCACACATGCAGCAGGTTCTGAGGACAGGGACTTTAAAATGTGTTCTCTTTTGTCCCCTACACAAAATGTCAGCAATTCATTCGAAGTTGATGAACATCTCAAATGAAAAATACAAGAAAACAAATCCGTCCTTTCACTAACTGGAAGTTGAATTTATTTGTATAAAAATGGTGAAATAGTGGCAATGTGACAAGTCGTAATGTGACAACAGGATGTATAAGCATGGACTCAAAAGATGCTGTGCATATATAAATGTGATGATAAAGCCAATTACTTTGCATAAGTAATATATGTTTATTACATATATTGTTTAATTTAATTTATTAAATTTAAAATAACACATAAAAAAATAAAAAGATAACATCCTTCAAAATCAGGGCTCTGGGCTCAGGAAGTCTGAAACTTGTTTTTTTTTTTCCTCCAAAGTATTTATTATACGCAAGTTACTCAATTTTCCTAACCCATTTAGGTCTGTCAAGTACTAAACAAAATAATAAGTGTACCTATGAACTGTAATAGTGCTTTTTTGCATAAGAAATGTATGCTACCTCTTCAAGTCTTGCTTCCACCAATAATTCACTGCATGACCTTGAATTCCCCTTTTCTGAACCCTTGTGTTCTCACCTGAAAACCAGAACTTCCTGGCTCTGATTTTAAAACAATGAATATTGTGGCTTCGTTGCAAAACTGATAAATAATTCAGATTCCTTACATAACTGTAAAATAAAACTTACAAATCAAGGCTGAAAAATGTGAATTGAAAACCTCTCACCATCGAAATGTTATACAGGATCATAAATGGAAAGATCCTGTCTCCTGGAAATTTTCCTTTCAAGCTATTTGGTCAATCAACAAAGGCTTACAGTCAGGGATATGGATTGTCTGGTAACGGTGTCTACTGCCATATCTGAGAACCAGAGATCAATCCCTGGGACCTACAGGGTGGAAGGAGAGACACAGCTCCTGCAAATTTTCCTCTGTCTACACACCAGCGCTGGCATAAGCACACCCACAAAGAGATACACACAACAAAAATACTCTGCTGTATGTGGTCTGGGTGAAGTTGGTGGACACGGCCACAGTTGACAACATGCATGGCAGAACTTCAAAGGGCTGAGAATATTAACTGCTGTGTAGGACAGAGGGCTGAAATATCCCTGGCAAAGTAAGCGAAGTGTGGAGAGCAGGTTAGAGCCTGAACGCTGGTGTTTACTTCCTGTACTGGGACTAGTTCCCAATGGATTCAGCTCCGCTCTGCTCTTGCCTGGAATTGTCAGACATGGAGCCAAAGTCAAACACTGCTGACAGCCAGCATATTCCTAAGTCAAACAGACCGACAAAACGAATCAAAAGCTTGTCTTAGGCTGAGAACGGGGCTCAGTGGTAGAACACTTGCCTAGCATGAAGAAGCCTTTGGTACACACACACACACACACACACACACAGACCTATTCAGTTTTTAGAGTTACTACAAGGACAGGAAACCAGACTCAATGAAATTAAGCCCCTGAATTTATTATATCTCATCTATGAAATGAGACGCATTGTAGGTTTGTTTGGGTTTTTCTGTTTGTTTTATTTTCTAAAAGTCAATTTAGGTGGCATATATTAAACTTCTGTTTGGCATTACATAAGCATTTTACACAGTTTGTCTCAAAAGAAACTGTCCTGAGTGAGAGCCCCTTTCAGGAGGTTTTAGAACAAATGGCTCCAAGAAATATCAAGAGCAGCAATTCTTCCACTCATTCTTCAAATTCTGCTTAGTGTCCATTATCACTTTTATTGGCTCAGTCCAGCTGTGACCACCAGCCCAGCTCCATCATTCTGTCATGGAGACTCTGCTGGGTAATGTTGTAGGGGGCAGGGGCTGCTTGTTGGTTCCTGGCTGCTTAGCCCTGAAATAATCACACTGAAACTATATTAATTAAAACACTGCTTGGCCCATTAGCTCTAACATCTCATTGGATAACTCTTACATCTTAATTTAACCCATCTCCATTAAGATCGTGACCTACCAGCAAATTTCAGCACATCTGTCTCCAGTGGCAACTCCATGGCTTTTCCTTGACTGTGCCTCCTTCTCCCAGCATTCAGTTTAGTTTTCCCCGCCTACATTGTAGTAATAGGAGCGTCCAGCTGCTTCCCGCCACCCGGCTAGCTTTACCCGAAATAATTACACTGACACTGCATTCTTTTAAACACTGCTTGGCCCATTCTCTTCTAGGCTAATTCTCACATATTAATTTAGCCCATTTCTAATCATCTGTGTGCAGCATCCCAAGGTGCGCTTACCGGGAAGATTCTAGCCTACATCCATCCTGGGTAGGAGCTTCATCGCATGTGCCTCAAGAGAGCAGAGCTCTCGCCTCTGCCCTCAAGAATGGAGCATCGTGTCTCTCTGAGGCGTCTGCCCCCAAGCGGAGAGCTGTCGAGTCTGACCTCACTTCCTCTTCCTCCCAGCATTCTGTTCTGTTTACTCCTCCCACCTATGTTTTAACCTATCAGGGCAAGCAG
>NC_022023.1:10214582-10260975 GCF_000317375.1 Microtus ochrogaster
AATTACCCTGTACACTGCAGGAAGCTGAATAGACCAACTCTATGAATGCTCTACAGATTCCCATGGTTTCAATGCTGGTTTTTCATTATCAACCATAAGAAAATGGCTTCTGCAGGCACCCACATTCTGACCTGATCACCTCCCTATCATGCTGTGCCATCCCCAGACTATTTGAATCCACTTCAGATTTGCCTGAAGCAGACCCAGTAGGTGGCAGCTGACAGGGCAGGGCACAGGTGGTGCAACAACTCCTGATACCTAGTAGCCAGCTGGCCACAAACCCTAAGCATCCAAGGTCATGGTCAGGAACGGCAGGAATTCAGAAGCTATGCAAGGAGGCCTGGCCTGCAGCCTTATGGGGGGCTCCGCTCCTGCTACATTCCCTTTACAGTTGTGAGGAGTAGACCAACCAGGTGGTCTCAAGCACAAAAAGGTTCCCAAGACCAGAGCAGTATGGCAGGACCAGAAGACAGGTTGGGTCCAGCACTGGTTTTGCTCACTGTCCTTCAGTTGGCAATGCAAACAGACAAAGCCAGGTTTGCCATTCCTAGCTAGATAACTATTTGGCCTCGAAAATGCTACTGAGTCTGTCTCTGCCTCCACTTCTCCATCTGTAAAATATTTTATTATTTTAGGATACTGTATTTTATAAATACATAGCATAAGCTGCACATTAATATAAAATATAAACACATAAGGCATAACGGTTTACATAAAATGTGTGCCATATGATACATACATGCATATATACACAAACACGTGGAACCAAGAGGACAATTTGGGAACAAGAAGGGAGAGAGACAGAGAAAGATATGGGGGTAAATTGACTAAAACCATTACATGCATATACAAAACAGTAAAATAATTACAAACAGAAAAATCATTTATTATCAGGTCCATCTCCTTTCTTCAGAAAGCCTAAAGTCGAACTCTCAGCCAAATGTGTTCCTCTAGAGGACTACAGAAGAGAGCCTGTTTCTTATTTTTCTTCCAGCATCTAGAAGTCCTACATTCCTTGGTTCATGGCCTTGATCTTGCATTATTTAAATCTCCAATTCCAGTACTCCATCTTCTCTTCCTATCATTTGTTTTTCATAAAGACCCGTGATAAACACCAAGGAAACCTATCTCTGGGTGGATTTCTGGAGTCTCAGGTGGTTCAACAGGGACAGAAATACCCTGAAAGTAGAAGATGCCACCCTCCGGGTTGATGTCCCAGGATGAATAGGAAAGAGAAAGCAAGTGGAACATTAACTCTCATTCCCCTGTTTCTGACTATGGATCAAAGTGATCATCTTCATCCTGCTCCTGCTGCCATGTCACCAGGGCCATGATGGACTGTACCTTATGTGGTAAAACCAAAATAAGCACTCCCTTAAGTCACTTTTGTCAAGAATTTTTTCCGAGCAATAAGTAATGTAACACCCATTTTTTTTTCATTCAGGCACTGGTTCTTGTAAGCACAGCCAGCTCTGTCAGTAGTAAGACCCAAAGCAGTAGAAGAATTACTGTCCCCACCCATCTTAGACCCCAGGACCAGGCTTGGTTCAGTGTTCAAGTTGAAGGTGGAAGCCTTCCCCTATGCCTGTGGCTTCGGTTAATATTCACTCATTACACTGTTGTCGGCGCTTTTCCCAAGTTGTGATCACGTATTATCTTGAAGATATTTAATCATGGTTTTGCTTCCTCTATTCTATAGCCTGCTCAGAAGAGGAAAATGTCCTTCCTCACAGCTGTTTTGGGTTCACAACTGACCCTCCTGTAACAAAAGAGGACGAAGAAATCATACGAGTTCATTTAATATATGTTCTGCATATCACAGGATCCTTCTCTGAGAAAAGAAAGTACATGAAGCAGTTGACCTGGTATTTTCAAAGCAAGCTTCCTGAGGAGTAGAGAGGACTCTGACACAACTGGACACAGGATCTAACATTAATAAACTTGGGAAAGCTAGCAAGGCCAGTTTAGTGAGGTCTTCTCTACATCCTGTCTCCTCCCAAATCAGTCTGTTAATTTCCTCCTGGTGTATGCAGAATATTCTCACCTGAGGCTTTTGTGATCTGCTTAAGAGAAAGTTTAGGTAAGGTCAAAGGGACCTTTCTGCTTCTTTAATTTTCTTCAACTCCTTCAGCTTAAAATATTTAATATTATTCCAAAATATGATATTCAGGAAGCATGCATTCTGAACCCTGTAAACTTCATGGAGGTAAGACAGTGTTGCTTTTTTTGGTCGTATATATCTAGCTCCTTGGGATGGCTTGGCATTTACATGTGAAATGGATGATTGACTAATGCATGAGATGATTATCTTGTCAGAAGGTTGAAATATAATTTCCTACTATATTTGCATTATGATTATTGAGCCTGGCAATGTCTGATCGGAAGTCTCCTGAGAATTTGCTAGAATCTCTTTCACTTGAAAGATGACTGACTGCTAACAGATCCAAGATTCATTCAAGAGGTTAAAACAACTTAGTACAGGGAAAAGAGGAATGGTTGGAAGAAAACACCAAATGACTGGACAACGTATGGAAACACTTTCTTCAAGGCCAAAAACTGACCTCCATCTCGTTGGCAACTGAAACAAAGAAAAAAAAAAAACTCATGTCTGCTCCTTCAACATTCTACATGCCATGGTGAAAAATGCTTTAAAACATTATTTTCTCATGTAGTATCAGAAGAAAGTTTTGGAAACTAAAAGGATGCCTAGTTCATATTGTACTACATGCTAGTCGGTTTGCATACATGGATTTCTTATCACACCCCTATTACATAGATATTATTAGTATCAATTTATAAGTAGGAAAGAAAACATGGTTCACAATCCGCAAGACTGGGAATTAAAGTCAGAAGTTGTTATTTACTAACCCATGCCCTTGAGTATTCTGCTATGATGTCTCTATTATGGTTTTTATAAAAGCATAAGTTTTGTTATGATAAAGATCATGTCAAAAGCTATATTCAAAGGAGAGGAAAGAAGGGGAGACACAATGAAGAAAGGGGAGGGAGCTTCCAGGAAAGAAAGTAGAGCTAATGGTGGGAAGGGCGTTACCAACAACGCAGGCTAATTTCGGAGAGAAAAATGCCATATTAAGACATCGCAAACAGGAAAGTTTGAGGGAAGAACTGGTCTTAGTTTTGGCAATTTAAGAGTGTCAATGAAAGAATTATTAAGACTGTCTCTTGTGCTTGGAAGGTATACTTTACTATAATCTCAACTCTTAGAGGTCACAGAAAAGTTTTGAATTTTTTTAAATTCTTTTATACTAAGAATTCATTTGAAATGGCATCCATCTATCTCTAGTCTAATTCCTTTGGGTTTTATTTGAATAGACATCCATCTATCTACTCTATTTCCTTTGCATTTCCTCTCACTTTCCCCATTTTATGCACACAATGGAACTGCATAGATACTACTATTTTCATGCTGTGAATGAAGAGATTTTGGAGCAAAGAAATAATGTGATAAAATTCATACTAAAATTAGATGCCAGAGCTGAGATTGAACTTGTGTCTGAGACCATGAAGCTCTGCTTTTAGTAGGCATGTTAAACTCACAGAAATCAGTATGTAGTTCTTCTGATAATAATAAAGGCACATAAATAAGGGTCTAGAATATCAGCCTCTCAAGTTTATTCCTTGGAACCTCACAATTCTCTTACTGAGACTTCTTCAAAGTGAATATTAGATGCACTTGCATGAAATTTGACAACAGCAATAGAAAAAAAGGGAGATTTTTGGATGAAAATGGTAATTTTCCTATTACTCTCACTATAATGTCACTGAAAGCCGAGCAGGAACCTAGTGTTCTTCAGAAGCAAAGATGCACGGGTATGCAATAAGGTGCATGCATTTGTATCCAGTCATTCTCTGAACTTGTCATGGAATGGTAAGCCATACACTGTATGGGTTAAGAGCCCTGATTTAGAAGGAAGCAACTTAGGTGCACGCTCCAGTCTGCTCCTCAGCCTCTATATGGTCACTAATATCCAAAGCCACCGCTATGACCTTCGGTTTTACTGTTTGTGAAATAAGAGAAGATAGTTCTTCCTAACTGTTGTATACTGATACATGCAAATAACTTATCTCAGTCCTGGGATTATAGTTCATATAAAAGAAAAAATTAATTCTGTTGCTTATAGATTAGCCTCCAGAACTCTTCTTTTGTCAGAAAAAGCACCATCTATTTTAACAATATGATTAAGTAAGACATTTCCTTCTTTGGACCTTTTTGTTTTTAATATATAGTTGAATATGATCACAGGGCCAACAAAATGCCTCAGTGGATAAAGATGTTCCCTGACAAGCCTAGTAATCAAGAGATCAATTTCCTGAACCCACATAAAGGTAGATGGAGAATACTACTGTACAAAGTTGGTTTTTTTAATGCCACATGCATGCCATGGCATGCACGCTTACACGTACATATTATTCACGTGTACATGTACACACTCAAAAATAAACATTTTAGCAATATAACGATCAGTTTAACAATGTGCTCTATGTACACATTTAACATCAACATGCCAGTTCCCAGTCACGGTGAATGTCAACATCACTCTCTCTTGTCCTGATTACGAAGTTCTTCATGAGTAATTCTGAATGGAACGGTTGACAGGAAATATTCTGTCTGAATGAGTAATTAGGGAGCTGTTAAAAGCTGAAACTTTGTTATCTTCCTGAGGGGAAGCACTTCAGTCCTCACCCTGAGAGAAGGAGAAATATTACTAATCTGGGAAAGCAATTAAACGTAGCTCCAATTTCCTCCACCAAGCAGCTACTAGAGATGTGGTGAGCAACCAGGTGATGCCTGCTCTGGGGAGAAAAAAATGCATATTAATTATCCAAACAGTTGCTCCAGATACTGTAACACACCTAAAAATAGATATTTCAACTGAGCTGACCACAATGTTTGATAACATGAAGCATATGCCTGTACAATTTTTTTCCATTTCTCATAGAAGTAAAGCATCATACATAAGTGAGTCACAAGATCATTATTTTATCTATGAAGCAAACTCCTGCCGTGAATGTTACCAACAAGATAGAAGAAAATATATACCAGAAATCAAGCTATGATTTTTGCTCCAAATCTGGTGAGTAACACAGTGTTGATTCCAGTTTGGTCAAGCAGCAATGCAACTGATTGAACATGGTTAAGGTTCTTGGATGTGTGTAAAAGAACTGACAGAAGTAAAGCATTTATTCAGATTATGAGCATTTGTGGATTTCTGTGGCCTGAAAACTTCTACCAAAACTGACTTTAAACTATAAACAAGGTCCCCTTGAATGGGAGCTTAGGTAGACGAGTGTGTAGTTAGCTACTGTAAGTCAGTACTCACTGGCCTCAGTGGATATATTTTCAGAAGTATTGACCAAGCATCTCATGTGCCCTACCTTTAACTAGGAATGTTCTAAATAGAAAGATTCTCCCCTAAATCCAAAGCCTAGAGGACACACTGAATTTCAGATGGGTGTTCTCTCTTGTCACTGAGAGCCAATACACCTCACCATTGCACCTCACTTACATTTATCTGTGTCTCTGAAGAGCATTTTGCATTAGGAAACAGAATGTCTGCTCAGCTATTCACCCACACGCCTTCTGAAGACTCAGTGGGTCTGCCCTCCAAAGCGTTTCGCTAGCATTCCCAAAATAAAACCAACCTCTTCAGTGGTTCACAGTTAAATCAGTAAGTAGTGGAGCTTTATGACATCTCAGAAGCTTGTGGATACATGGACCTTAGTTTAAGAACACAAAAGCCAGGCTCTTCCTGTTTGACATGATTATTCAAGGATATTGATGGAAATTTTGCTCATTTCTTTGGAGTTTAAATCCCTCTCCTTAAACGGAAAGTGATGCTGAGAACTTTTGCTTGAAGCAGTTCATTTTTATTAAATGTATATCTTTCAGAGCAATGCATGTATGGAATCATACAAAATAAAAATAAATGTACTGTGTTCTTCATGCAGGACTTCTGGGAGCCTTTATTCTAAGATTTATGTTGGATTGCTTAATTTCTGCTGTGATATAATACCCCAACAAAAGCAAGATAAGAAAGCAAGAGTTTGTTTGAGCTTATAGTTCCAGAGGGGCATAGTCCATCCTGACTGAAGGCATGATAGCACGAACCTGAGGCTGGCATGCCAGGCAGAGAGCAGACCGGCAATATTTCATCTGTACTCAGGAAGTAAACAGAGAGGAGAGGCACTGGGGTCAGGCTATCAAACCTAAAAGAAGACCCCATCCCTGTCAATAAATTCCTTCAGTTAATATTCTACTTCTTAAACTAAAGTTAATATTCAGAACTTTCATTAATGGGATCAACCACTGGGGCTCAGGCATTTAAATATATGAGCCTTGATGTGGGAGTCCCCCCTGTGTGCTGTCCTTACTATTAATGAATAAAAAATTGCCTTGGCCTGTTGATAGGGCAGAACTTAGCTAGGTGGGGAAGATGGAACTGAATGTTGGGAGAAGAAAGGTGGAGAGAGAGGCACTATGGATCTGCCACAGGAGATAGATGTGCTGAAACATTGCTGGTAGGCCACGACAACGTAGTGATAAATAGATTAATGGAGATGGGTTAAATTAATATGTAGGAGTTAGCCAATAAGAAGCTAGAGCTAATGGGCCAAGCAGTGTTTTTAATTAATATAGTTTCTGTGTGGTTATTTCAGTTCTGGGAGGCCGGAACAAATAAGCCATTGCTGTAACAGAGGCTAAAGGGTTAGTCCTTCAAACCACAACCCATCAATGTGCAAAGTGGTGCTTGAAATATGTTAATTCATTTTTCATCTAATTTGTTTGATACATATATTAACCAGTTAAATCTTTCTAAAGACTAAACACAGAAGTTTGTTTTAATTTCAAGGCTCACAGAATTTAAATAATTTAGCCAGAATCATGAGACCAATGAGCAATGAATCCAAACTTCCTCCATTCTAGAACCTTAATTGCCAACTTCCTGCCCAGAAAAGCTCAGCCCTTATAAAAAATTTTAGAGAAGAATGTCTACAAAGAAATCTAAACTTTACCATTTTTTTTTACATCAAATGCTTTTTTTAGCATATGCTTCCTATGTTACCATGCCAAGAAAGCTCCTGTTGACCAAGGTCACTGAGAAGGATAAGAACAACATCCAATTCTATCTTACTGTATGTAGAAAGTATTAAGCATCACTCTCAGGAAATTATAGCACTTTCTATACATCATGCCTTTGTGAAATAATATCATCATTTAATGTAGGCTGCTCTCAACTGAATACAGCAAGGCAGGGGCTTATTAAATGGAGTCATCAAATTCCTGTTGGTTCGTCTAAAAATGGAGAATGGTTCCTAATGTCCAGACCCACGGCCAAGCGGTCCTGGCAGCAGTAAGGCAGTGTCCACACACACACACTGTTGCTGCTTTGTCTGCCTCCTGCTCATCCTATATCCTTGTCTGCCATCCCTCTCCTGCTTCACTATCCCTTTTCCTTGGCCTCCTTCCCAAATTGTGCTTTGCTCGGCTATCAGCAAAGAACCCAGAATTCCTCCAGACAAAAATAGAGGCGAATGGGCAACTCTGAATACACAACCCGGCCTGAGATTAGTCACTGTCTGTCAAAGCCAAATCACTACACTAAAAGAAAATCCTTGCTCTGGGATTTTCAGTGTGGGGGTAGGGACTGACGCTCACCCGGCTCAGCTCCCTGAGGCAACCCATATAAGAACCCGGAAAGAAACTACATAGTCAAACAACTCATTATTAGAAACTAAACTAACCCAGGCATCAAGTTCCCATCCATTAAAATCAAGTTCCCAAAGCTAAAGCAAGCATCCTGCGCCTTTGTTCCCAAAAAGCGATTATGGCGAAGTGATCCGCGGTATCTTCAGGAAGTCAATTGAGTGTGCTCTGTCCTCAGCTGGTTAGCAGTGCTTCTGTCAACAAGAGCAGAGCAAGTGTCCAGTCAGCCAAGCAGGTGGCAAATAGCTTTTCACAGCTGGTCACGGAAATACCAACCCACAGTGTAATCACATTTATTGCTGCCAAAACAAAAGTCATCGCTACAGTTAAATTCAGTGGTCCTTAAACAGTGGCTGTGTGGCTTGCATCAAAGCAGCCCAGCACATCTTTTGCTTTATTGGCTTTTTTATTTCCTCTAATGGCTAAGCATGCTTGACTTGGCGTGGTTCTGCAACGAAGACCCTCCAGTCCCTGTTAGTCATTTATAAGCTTTATAGTGAAAGGAAGTGCCAAAAAAAGAAAATTAGCAAGCAGCCTTGGAGTGATGCTACAACTCTCATCCTGAGGCCTGAGGATGCAAACAGCTGCTGGGTTGTTTCAGGAAGGCACATAATCCATTTATGTCGCAAAAATCTCAGCCACAGCTGCTGACATGTTTCACACACATTCCTGACACACGAGTGATATGCCAAGCATTCGTATTTTTCATACAGATTAGAACATGGCAATGCAGCATTTTCCCATGAAAAAGAGGCCCTTATTCTTGACACCATGGCAAGCCAATAACATCGCAATAGCTTCAAAATTAATTTGAATAAGCATAAGGCAGGACAACTGATGTGTCCGATTTCTTTTATCAGTGCAACAGCACTGTGGGATTCATTCTTGGGAAGAGAGGGCCCGATAAGTGTGAAGACGAAGGGGAATAAGAAAAAAGACCAAACAAAACGGAGACTTACGATGGTCATCTGCAAACCTAATGAGAACACAAGAAAATACATATATAGCCTTGTGCAGTCTGTGTGATCAACTATGGTGTGGTTTAGAATGGTCTAGGTATTTAGAGCAGCTGAAGGGTGAGATACTAACTTGAACTTCACTCACTGTGCTACTATAATGCATTCTTTATATCAAAGTAGTATCAAATTACTTTAGATATTTCAAGTTCCTAGGACATCACTGATTCTCAGTGAGGACAATCTATAAACAAAACCATCTCTTGAACAAAATAATGTCAAAACTCAAAGTGGTCAATTTTCTGGACTTTGTTTGAAGTGACAGTATCTCTCAGAACTACGAACTAGAAAGCAACTGCATTTTGACATCTTAAATCCACAAAATTTCTGGCAAGAAGTGGTTCTATATAAAGAATACCCTTCCAATCAGAAACTTTAGACACCAACAAAAAAAATGAAATGCCAACCTGTTCAAGTGTCTAGTTTAAAATAGGTTATTTTATTTTATTCATGATTCACAACTGGGGTTGCCAGGAAACCTATTTCAATAGAAAAACGCTATTGGTTGACAAATTGGGAAATCCAGTTCCAGTTTTCACAGATGCCTGTGGCACCACTTCATCAAATCATCTATAAATCCTAGACAGGAGTCCAACGGAGCACTCAGGTCGGCCAAGAGCTACAGTGAGCCAGAACAAATGTGTAGATTATAACATTTCCACTGCTGTAACCAAGAGGGGTGGTCTGGGTGGGGCAAGTTTTCATGTTCTATGGTGTTTGTGGTTGGTTGACATAAGTTCTTTTGTAAGAATGCTTACTATTACTGACGCACACTGTAAGCAAAGTACTATCAAATTAAGTTAGATATTTCAAGTCAACTTGGTGTTCTGCCCTCAGTTAATATTATGTCTGTACTGATAGAAAAAAAATTCAAGAAACATTTGTGAAATGAATGAATGACTTCCCAAATAAGGTTCCCAAAACTAAACTAGGCACTGAGTTGACTCCTTTTGTGCCAATTAATGAATTAATTGATTAATTAATAAAATAAGATGTTTATTTATTCACAGATTTAGAGTACAAATTAGGAAAGTTGAGTGGTGTCCTGAGACAAATGTCAGTACAATTCTAAAAGGTGAGTTCTTTATACTACATTCTTTGTTATTGCTCCTTTCCCAAATATGTAGATATAATCTGTAAGGCTAAAACAGATATCCCAAACATAAATTGTGAATCCAAAAGTTGCTTAAAGCACCAGAACATTGAAAAGCACGAAATGTAAGATAAATTTTGCTTATTAAATTTATTTGAATTTTTCCCCATAAAACTAACATCAGTAATGAAAGGGTCATGTCTGAGAGTCAGTTTCTTACAGCTATGAATTTTAGTGGATACAGAAACAGCAAGACAGACTCTATGCCCCCCATACTGTGAAGTTTGTATACTTTATCTCCCTGTGAGATTACCATCCATGACGAGAATGCCATTTTATTAGTCTATGCATCTGCATCCTGTGCTGGGAATTGTCTGGGTCCACTGCCCCTTAAGTATTTTCTAGATATTACCAAATTCATTTTATATCTCAGTTAATGTTTTCATGAAATCTCAGCAAAAACTTATCACTTGTAGGTGTTTGAAACCAGCTCTGTGTCTCTTTTTTCCTCTTGTCATTTCTTCTGTTTTATAGCTACCATAAAGACACAAATGATAAAAATGCTGGCAGTTCCAAGGCAGGAAGGATTAGGATTAGGAAAAGTAATAAGCAGTAATTCCAGAAGAAGCTTTTACTATGGCCCCATCACTGAGTCTCCAACAAATTCTCATTTATTGTCAGAAAGGCTTTGAGCTTAAAGAGCTGTCTTCAAGGTCATACTTCTTTTGTTGAATTTCTGCCCCAAAATATCAGGTCCTAATAAAATTTAAGATGAAGTGATTTGGATCTTGACAGCAAACATCTTCCTGTATTTTTTTCTAGCCATGCACTATCTGCCTTACCATCAGTATAAGTACTACTTACATATCTGCATCCTTTCCTGTATGCACATTATTTTACCAAAAACCTTTCTATAAGTTCCAGAACTCTGAAACTTTCATAGGAAGTCAGAGGTTTAATGACACATCCATTTAAAGGAAATGACTTTAAAAAATGATTTTAGTATTCTTGGAACTTGACAAATGGGATTGTGTGAAGTTAGAAGATTTCTATACAGCACAGGAGATAATTAGTAGAGTGAAGACACAGTTGACATAATGCTAGAGAATTGTTGGCTATACATCCAAGAAGATGTTAGCATCTAGAGTCTATGAGGAAGTCTAAAAACTAAACACAAAAAATTCTTAATCATATAACCAATAAATACACTAATAAATTTAATAGACATTTTAAAAAGTGTCTACCATCAAAAGTGTCGACAAAATCTAATTGAAATTTTGTATAGATTTCCAAGTCAGTATGGTTGTTTGAATGAAAATGGCCACCATAGGCTCATAGGTATTTGCACTATTAAAAAGCATGGGCCTTGTTGGAGAAGGTGTGACCTTGTCGGAGGAAATGTGTCACTGGAGATTGGGATCTGAGGTTTTTAGATGTTCACATCCAGGCAGTCTACTACAATCTCTTCCTGCTGAATGCTCATCCAGAGATAGACCTCTCCACTACCGGCCAGCACTATGTCTGCCTGCATGTTGCCATACTTCCACTCATGACGATATAAACTAAACCTCTGAACTGTAAGCCAGTCCCAATTAAATGTTTTCCTTTATAAAAGTTGCCATGGTCATGGTGTCTCTTAATAGCTATAAAAACCTGACTAAAACAGAAGTATCAGGGATAGGGTATTGCTGTGATGGGCTGGACCATGTATTTTGTTTGGAGGTATGTGGACTTTGAAACTTTGGGTTAGGAAGATAGTGGAACGTTTTAAGTGGAGCTGAATGAGTCATAAAAATAGGACCATGGAAGACAGGGGTGCTGAGGGTAATTTGAACTGTGGGGGCCCAGTTCAAGAGGTTTCAGAGGAGAATAATATTAGTATGTGGCCCAGAGACTACTCTTATTATATTTTGGCAAAGAAGAGGCTGTCCTTTTATGAAATATTTCCAGACACTAAATTGAAGAGTTATGGATTAACAGCTTTAGCAGAAAGCATTGCAAAGCAGCCTAGCTTTGGCTGTGTTGTTAGTTATTAGTAGCCAGTATTATGCAATTCTGTAATGGAAATGATAAAGTTGAGAGTGATAAAATACAAAATACACAGTTTGAGGAGAAAGGGAACACCAGGAAAAAGTTTAAAGGAAAACCTGATACAAAATGGAATAAATGGAGCGGTGACCTCAGAGCAAGACCTCACCTAGCTAAATTTTTAAGTTGTGAAAATGAATTAAATAACAGCATAGGTCCAGGTGCGGTGGTACGCACCTTTAATCCCAGTACTCAGGAGACAGAGGCATGCATATCTCTGAGTTTGAAGCCAGCCTGATGAACAGATTCAGTTTCAGGACAACAAGCTTAGGTAGTGAAGGAAACCATCAAGAATGGAAAGCTAGGTAGGATGTAAAGAAAGAGGAAGTCATGTTCCAGCCCCAGCCAGCAAGCAGCAGAACTTAGCAGATTCTGTCATGTGATTATGGCTTTATAGTCAAAGATAGAAGAAGGGAGTCATGGAATCTCACTACACAGCTAAAGAAAGCCACTGAGACCAGACATGTGTCAGGGGTGTCCCTGCATGGAGGCCTAGAGAGGCCATTTCATGAAGCTATGAAGGTGAAGCCTGGATTGTCTTAGAGACCCTAAAATGTTGGAGAAGCCAGAGTTTCAGAATACCCACCAAGGAAAAATGCTAACAGGGAGTGGAATCAGCCCAACAGAGAAAAAGTGTGTTGGCTTCAACAAAGCTGAAGAGTTGGGGGTCTGAAGAATGCTTGGATGTCAGACATAGAGATACAGAGTATGGAGTTTGCTGAGCTGATTTTTGATCTTGCTTACTATGTTCCTTTCCCACCTGTTTGGAATGATAGCATATATTCTGTGCCATTATACATTGGAAGTGTGTGATCTGCCTTTTCATTTTGATTTTACAGTAAATTACAGCCAAGAGATTGGCTGAGTCTCACAAGAGACTTTGGACTTTTACTGAGTTGAGACTGTTACAAAGAAAGGTGACCTTTAAAGCTGAAGTTAAAGCATTTCTGCATTATGCTATGGTTATAAGCCCATGGGAGCCAGGGAATGGAATGTGGTGGTTGTAAGGAAAATATCCCCAATAGGTTCGTAGAAAGTGGCACTATTAGGAAGTATATCCTTGTTGGAGTGGGTGTGGGATTGTTAGAGGAAATTTGTCTCAGTCTCTTTCTGCTGCCTATGGTCCAGATCTAGAACTCTCAGCTACCTCTCCAGCACCAGCCTGAGTACTACTATGCTTCCCATCATGACAATAATGGGCTAAACCTGTGAACTGTAAATAGAGACTGTTCATTCATTTCCCGGCTGCCCAGACCAGGAAATAATAACACAGAAACTATATTAATTACAACACTGTTCAACCAATAGCTTTGATATATTCCTACCTTGCTCTTATATCTTAAATTAATCCATTTATATTAATCTGAGTATCACCATGAGGCTGTGACTTGCTTGAGGCTCCAGCAGCAACTTTCTCCTTCAGAAACTACCTGGTATCACTTTGACTTTGCCTACTCTCTCTCTCTCTCTGTTCAGATTTGCCACCTGGCTTTACTCTGCTAAGCCATTGGCTGAAACAGCTTTATTCATCAACCAATAAAAGCAACACATGTACAGAAGGACATCCCACATCAAACCCCAATGAGATGTTTTCCTTTATAATATGAATTGTAATGACCATGGTGTCTCTTCACAGTAAAAACCCCAAGACAACATTTCTTATCCCATGTTTCTCCACATCATATATTTCCCACAACATTTTATACTGCTTGTTTTATCATGATCTACATTTCCCCATAACAAGGAATCAGGGTATTTTGTTTGTTTGTTCATTAAACATTCTTTTCTGACTTCAGAGATAGCTTATGGAATATTTAATACATAAATATGGTAGCGGTTCCATGAGCACCTGTGGACTGAATAACTGAGTTGTTATTAACTGTGTGCCAAGAGTGAGGATTTGCAGATGACTTTAGGTATCTGCCTTAGTTTGCTCTCTATGACAGTGATAAATACCATAATCAAAAGAAACTTGGGGAAAAAGGTTTGTTTTTTTGGGGGGGGGCTTTTATAACCCTATCATAGTCTAATGCTGAGGGAAGCCAAGGAAGGACCTAAAGCAAGGCAGCGGCCTGGAGGTAGGAACTCTAGTAGAGGCAATGGAGGAACACTGGCTTTGCTTCTATGATATGCTCAGCCTGCTTTCTGATACAACATTCTTATACCAACCAGTCCTAGCGTGGACTGGGCTCTCCTCTATCAATCATTAAGCAAGAAAATGTCCCCACAAAATTACCTCCTCCCGTCTGTGGAGGCATTTTCTCCATTGACATTTCCTCTCCTTAGATAACTCCAATTTGTGTTACATTGACAAAAAGAACCTAATCAGTGTGGCATCCTTGCTGTTCCTAAATGAAGCAAAATCAGTTTCCGTCTAGAAGAAGACTTGTTAAATTTACTATATCTTTCGGGTATTTGTTTGTTCGGGGGTTCTTTTAGGACATTAAATGAAGATGAGTAGATTTGTACCAAGAACTAAGAGCCAGGGGAACAAGACTAGAAGGACATGGCCAGTAAAGAAAACCACAGTAGTGTTCAGAGGATGCCTGGGGGGGGGGCATCATTTCAGGAAAACATAAAAAGATGAACCTCCCAACTGTAATTTTGAAGTACTTAGTCCCAGGGCTTGCTATATTACAGTTACTGTTATTGACAGTCATAACCCAGATATATTTGTTTCTGAATGTGATGAAGTAATGAGAACTAAATTTACTCTCCCATCTTTAGAAAGATAATTGCATAGTAGATTTTATAAAGCTTCAGACATTGGATAAGAAGTTCACCAGGACCTCAGTCCCTGAGAGCCGGAAACCGGATAGATGAACCATATGGCAATACCATTCACTGTCAGAAGAGAGCCTGCAGCCTATTATCACCAAAGCCTGTAAATTAAACAGCTCTAAATCCTCCCTGAGTTGAGAAGACACTAAGGGGCTCAGCACTCAAAAGGCCAAAGTGTAGAGAATTGGCATCCCAGTGAAGCAGAATTTCAAGGGAACTCTGGCAATTTGCAGATAGGACAGGATAGAATGCATCAAGCAGAATACTGAGGCAATCAGCACTTCAGGAGAGGACAAAGGGCTAAATTAAGAGGAGAGAAACTCTGCCGAGTCATCTAGAGGTTTTTGTTTTGGGAAAGGGGGAATATTATGTTCAAGGCTGCATCCTAAGAAAATTCCATTTTTCTGGCTATTAAGACAACTACTGGCTAGTAAGAGTAAATCTAGTAGGTAGACAGAGGAAGAGTGACCAACGAATGGAGTAACAGGGAGTATGCTGGATTCATGCAACTGTCATCAAGCAACATGAGAATGTGATGGTTACTTTGGTTCATAACTGCATAGCAAACTGAAAAGAATGCCAAGTGAAAATATCTGGGAGGGACAAGGAAGATAAACCCGGGGAAATAGCCACACTGTTTACCAGCAATGCAAAACACTATTATTTAGGTCTTTATTTCAAACAGACAAAACTAACAGACACTTCTAAGAACTGGACTAATGGTTTTCAGGTCACTGGGCAATAAAAGGAAACAAAGAGAAATCAAAGGATACGAAAACACATTATTAGCATAAAATTTGGTGACAGCTAAACCTTAGATATGGCAATCAATAAAATCAAATGAGGATTTTTTTAATTTTGTTAAAGAATATATATATATATATAATTTTCACTCAAAAGATGTAAAAACAGTATTCTTGAAATTTTTATCTTAAAGTAGCCATTGCCCAAGAGCATGGAGTTCTTTTTTCAGATTTCTTTGAAGAGATTTCATGAAAAAACAGTTCTGCTTGGCTCTCTCTTGCCCAAAGGCAGAGAAACTGATTGAATGACTTTCCAAAGTTCTTTCCATCTGTGACTGAAGCAAAATAGATGGGACACAAACAATTAAAACCAGACACAACAATACTGCGGGATCGAGTGTCATAATTCTAAGAAAATAAAACAAAAGAGGAAGCCATCTTTTAAAGGACTGATTATATTAGAGAAAATATCTATCACATGCAATGACAACAAGATATCCATCAGAGATAAACATTAAATGGATTACAACAGCTAAATAAAGAACACAATAATAAATGATACTATGGCATTACATTCCAAATGTTTGCACATTTTAGATACTGTTTACAAAGGCAAAGAAAACCCATTTTCTCTCAAATTATCAATAGGTAAGCTCTTTGATAGAAATACAACGTAGTAAACATCTCTAGCGTAATTTACGTACTTACTAACGAAGCACGTTTTTAAATCCAGTTATTTTATTGTGCAACTTCACAAGCAACAGGAGGAGAATGCTAATGTTGAAGCCATAACTTGCTTGAAAATGCAGCAGGGGAGAAGAAAGGAAGAGTCTGAGGAAGAGACAACTAGAGTCCTGAGTTAGCAGGAGCCAAGATCAGAGCTGATGCCATTTGTCCTCACAGGGCCCCTAAGAAAAAGATCAACACTGCCTGGCTGTCCCTTCAGAATGAGATTTTGTACTTAAGTCCCTGGGGACAATGGCAATTCCAGACACTAAGGAATTATTCATATGTCATCTTGATTGAATAGATTAATGGGTTTTCCCCTAAGAAATAAACTTTCTCACAAGTGAACAATAATTTAATAGAAGGTATTTTGGTTTGAGTGTTGTTCCTATTAAATATAAGAAATGAATATTGTTAAAATTATTTTGCTTGCACAAAAAACAAATTTACTATAACCTAAAAGGTTGTTTGCATAACACAAAATATAAACAGTGGTGTTTATGGTTAAATCCATGTATCCCAGATCAAACTCCCTGAAGAGCATCCTGAATTAATAAAACTTTTATTTTGCACAATACACACATCTAGATGATACATGTGCTGTTGATACTGATCTCAAGCAGATGATACAACTCAACTGTGATAGATGTCATAAACTATCTATGCCATAAAATTGAGAACCTATGTAGAGAGAGAAGGCTGTACCAGGCTTACATCCAGAAATCTGTTTTCAAATCAATAAAGTGTGGTAGAGTGCCATATGCATGGCAATTAAAGAACTGAAGATCTAATCTAAAGTAGACATGTTATTGATGTGCCTTGAGTGAAGACAAATCTCTCCCCAGAGGTGAGTATGGCTAACCCAAGAATAACTAACCGGTTTTCACACAGTAAATCAAACAACATTGTCAAGGAACCCATCATATTGGAGAAACTGAGGCGTAGTAGTTAGGTGAAAACTCTCTGGTCAAGTCTGGAACTAAACAAGAATAAGGATTGAATTCTACTGATTATACACCTTAGCAGTTTAAAATTAGAACTACATGAAATAGTAAAGCAAATTGCATCTTTCTCTTTATTAGCATATGTGGTAGATTGTAATTTCCCCTATAATCTTCTGGGGAGTGCCATGATTAAGAGGTGCGTGTTTGTGGGATAGGTACAGCTTTGTTGGAGGGAGGGTGTCACTGTGGGGTTTTGAGGTCCTTTTAGGTTTCCAGTGCTCAAGATAACTCCCAGTGTCACAGTCCATTCCTGTTGCCTTCTGATCAAGATGTATCCAGCACCATGGGTACCCGCTCACTGCCATGTCCCCCACTATGACGACAGACTGAACCTCGGAAACTATAATAGAGCTACTTCAATTAAGTGTTTCCCTTTTTAGAGTTGCCATGGTTATGGTATCTCCTAACAGCAATAGAAACCCTAACTTAGACAGTATACATTAACTGTACAAAGCAATAGGTTTGATTATAAGTCTTCATACACTCATATCATATCATATACTTTAAAAAAAATCTAGATTATACACATAAGAGAAAGTGTTCAGTATTTGTAAATTAAGGCAGACACTGTGGAAATTAGTATGGAGGTGCTTAACAGGAACTAAAACTATAACTACACTTGATCCTGCTATTCTATTTCTGGATACATACCCAGAGAAATCAAATCAGCATACAAAGAAGACATCAATTTTCTAAATAGTCCAATTAAAAAATGGGATACAGATCTAAACAGTGAATTTTCAACAAAAGAATCTCAAATGGATAAAAGACACTTAAGGAACTGCCCAACATCCTTAGCCATCAAGGAAATGCAAATCAAAATGATTTTGACATACCATCTTTCACCTGTCAGAATTTCAAAGATCAAAAACATTGATGATAACTTATGCTGGAGAGGATGCAGATTAAGAAGAACACTCCACCATTGCTTTGTGGGAGTGAAAACTAGTACAGCCACTTTGGAAATCAGTATGGCAATTTCTCAGAAAGTTGGAAATCCACCTACCTCAAGATCCAGAAATATGACTCTTGGGCATATTCCAAAGAATGCTCAATTGTACTACAAGGACATTTGGTAAGTTATGTTCATAGCACCATTATTTGTAATAACCAGAACATGAAAACAACCTAGATGCCCCTCAACCAAAGAACGGATAAAGAAAATGTGGTACATTTACACAATGGAGTACTATTCAGCAGTAAAAAATAATGACATCTTGAAATTTAGAGAAAAATAGATGGAATTAGAAAAAGGCAGACCCAGAAAGACAAACACAGTGTGTACTCACTCATAAGTGGATATTATATATAAAGCAAAGGATAACCAACCTATAGTCCATGACCCCAGAGAAGCTAGGTAACAAGGAGAATCCTAAATTATATATATATATATATATATATATATATGGATCCCCCTAGGAAGGGGAATTATACAAGATCTCATGAAATACTTGGGATCATGGGGTTAGGGGGAGAATGGAGGGTGGGAAGGAAGGAGGAAGGAAGAAAGGGAGCTGGGAGGAACAGAATGGTCCAGATGGGGGAAGGACAGAGAGGAAGAGCAGGAAAAGAGGTATCTTGATTGTGGGAGCCATTATGGAGCTAGCAAGAAATCTGACACTAGGGAAATTCCCAAAAATCCACAAGAATGCCCCAAGCTATAACCCTAAGCAATAGTGGATAAGGTGCCAGACTGGCCTTCTTCTGTAATCAGATCTATAACTGCCTTAATTGTCATCATAAAGCCTTCATCCAGCAACTGACAGAAGCAGATGCAGAGATCCACAGCGAAGTACTAGTACTGAGTTCCCAAAGTCTAGCTGAAGAGAGGGAGGAGTGATAAAATGAGCAAAGAGGTAAATAAAGATCATGATGGGGATACCTACTGAAACAGCTTACCTGAGCTAACAGGAGCTCACTGACCCCAGGTTGACAGCAGGAAACCAAAATAGGACCAAATTAAGCCCTCTGAATGTGAGTTGTATGGCTGAGCCAGTCTGTGGGGCAGAATTTATCCCTAGGGCTTGAACTTGGTTTTTGGAGTCCATTCTCTTTGGAGGGATACCTTGTTCAACCTAGATATAGTGGGGAGGGCCTTCATCCTGTCTCAAAGTGATATTCCCGACTTAGTTGACTCCCCATGGGAAGCCTTACCTTCTCTGAGGAGTGGATAGTGGTGAAAGCAGAAAGAGGGAAGGGAGTAGGAACTGGGATTGGTATATAAAATGAGAAAATATTGTTTTATAAAAAGATAAACAAGTTAAATAAAAAAGAAAAGAATTAACACAAAAGAATATATATTCTTTAAACACTTTTTATTCTGTCCCACATCTGCCTAGATCTCCCACTACTTAAACAAAAAGCTTTAGTACATGTTCATTTTTTGTCTTAATGAATATAACTTATTTACACTTTATCTTTAATCCATGGGAGTCACAGAAGCATTTGTTGAGACAAATTACATGTCGTCTGACTTTAAGGAATTCAGCCTACTGTGTGCCACTCCTGGGAAAGTTCATGATCTAGGTAAGTAGATCATATGTAGTAGAAAAAGTCAACAATTGATGGCAGGTTTATAGGCAGAGCACATGTAAAATCTCCACATAAATAATGAGTTCTTTTCACTTAAATCACTTCCCTTATTAGCAAAACAGTTGTCAGAATTTTGACTCTTCAATGCCCTTTCTTATATTAAATACACCAGTGACAGAGTCATTAGTCTAGTAATTTGAGGGAAATTCCCCCCTTCCCTAATGACTTATTTATATTTTTTATTTGTAGTAGATGGTTGTATCAATGCTCCACCAATAACACCTTGATTCTATGATTGTCATTCATGAACCTTGTGTTCCTTTTCCTTTGCCAGTCAGGCTTTAAGGTGACAGTCTCTGTCTTATAGAAACAGACAGAAACACCAACATGACCATCGATTTCTTTCCTGAAGTGGAAAATAAGAGTTATGTTACAGATGTTTTAGACCCTCACAGAGTGAGGGAAAAAGTCAATGCCTGGCACAGATAATTTAGTAGAGAGCATCAGATATAAATCTTGCCAAGAAAATTGAAACTGCATTCTTGGAAGGCAGTGCAAATCATTGCTTACATGAGAAAGCTGTTGTGACCCTCAGAGGCATATTAATAATGCCCATGGCTTCCCTGAAGCCATTGGAACACTAGTGAAGAAGGATGGTTTTTACTGACCATGCCATAAACACAGCTGATAGGGGAGGGACTTTATTGCCTCTAAATAATCGTGTGCCTCAGCATGGATAGTTGTTCCCACAACCGTGGGAACTAAATGCATTGCTCTAAAAGTTCCCAGGAGGTCAAAGCATGTCCAGGTGAAGGTTCACAATTGCTGTAGGCACTCCAACGCTTTCAGCTGTAAGCAAAACTATTTCAACACATTTGCTTATTGGAATTAAACAGTGTGAAGGTAGCTCTGACAACTAGATGGGGATGGAGATTCAACATTCAAAATCAGGTTTTACCTTCAGAGGTAACAGAATTGCCTTGAACATAAACAATTAAGTAGAAAACACCATGCAGAGAATACTAGGGAAAACAAGACAGGCAGGGAAAAACACGATCTGTTAAGTGAGGGATGACATTCAGCTGCAGGCTACGCAGGCTTCCTCTGGGAGTGGAATTTAAGATCAGAATGAGTGTGTGTGTGGGCAGTGGAGAGGGCAGGCTGAGCATTCCAAAACCAGGGCACAGCACATGATGACAGATGGAAGAACATGTAAGCAGAAGAGAAATAATCTCTACATCTCTAAATGGCTAACATGGATTTTAATGAACGTGAGAAATAAGGCTGGAAAAGTTCGTGGGGGCAAATGGCACTAGATCACTCCCTACCCCATCCTCATCCGGTACATAGCGCACCTACATTTTCTTCACAGATTTCTCCTCACTGAAAAGGATGCACATATGGAGAATTTTGTTGTGGAATATGAGCTTTTACACTTAAAATTGTGTGTGTGTGTGTGTGTGTGTGTGCAAGCCTATGTGTGTGTGTGTGTGTGTTTGTGTAGATCATAAAAGAGTTATAAAAGGAAAAAGAAGAGTAAAGAGAGGAGAATGGAACATATGGGAAAAGAAATCAAAATGGGAGGAATTTATCAAGGGGAAGGGACCCAAATAGAGAAGGGCCAGTGGGGGAGGGGAACAAGTGTAACAAGAGGTATGACTCATGCGTTTAAGAATGTTGTAATAAAACACATTTCTTTGAATGTTCACCGTGAAAATTAATTTTAAATTTATAAAAATAAGAGTTAACAGTAGTGGCACACAGTTCTAATCCCAGCAACCAGGCCAGGGCAGGGGAATCTGTGATTTTTGAGACCAAACTGGTCTACAGAAGAAGTTCCAGGACAACCAATGCTACATAGAGAGACCCTGTATCGAAAACAAAAATGAATGAATGAATGAATGAGTAAAAATAAGAAAGACAAGTTGGGGCATCATTTGGAAATAATAGAGGTTCATTTTAATATTTTTAGAAGAGCTACTATTTCCAAACATTAAAAGTAAAAACATGAAGGTTTTACTTTAAACCAAATGGTATGTTGAATGCTAGAATCAAATGGAGATGTTCTGGAATGAAAGCCTAGAGCTTTCTACTTCCTTGGCCATCTCACCAGGAAAGCAGCCTCTGGGGCCCAGGAGGAGAGGATGACATAGACATTTCCCACTGTTGTCTAAAATACAGCTCTGTGAAGCTCTACTTTGAAGGAAAGGCTATGCAATAGAGATGCAGGAAATAAGAGACTGCACTAGGCCCCACTGCTTATAAGTTCCACTGTAACTTTCTCCTGCACTCTGGATTCTTTAGTTGTTTAAAGTTTTATGCATACAGTTTAAGACCTGTAGTTTTTTCCCATCAACTTTGCATGTCAGTCCTGAAATCATACATGCAAGGAACATTATACAGACTTAGAAGGTTATATTTAGGAATATGTGTGGATATACATTTGAATAAATTCTTGTAATAGCTATTAGTGAAAACAGAAGCCATGAATTTGAATTTGAGAAAGGGGTCTATATGGGAGGTTTGGAGTAAGAAAAAGGAAGTGTGAAATTGCAATTATATAATAATCTCAAGAATAAAATAAACACATTTTTTAAAGAAAAAGTATTCTACCATTATTGATTGAGGTTTCTGTCCTGCCCGGTTCCCACAGTCATTAAGTCCCAAAGAAATCACAAAGAGGTCTACATTAACTATAAACTGATTGGCCCATTAGCTGAGGCTTCTTGTTAACTCTTATAACTTATATTAGCCCATTATTCTTATCTATGTTAGCCACATGGCTTGGTACTTTTTTAAGTGAGGCAGTTACATGCTTGCTCTATGGCCAGGTCAGGACTGCAGAATAAGCTTTCCTCTTCCCAGAATTCTCCTGTTCACATCACCCTACTTCTACTTCCTGCTTGGTTGTCCCACCTATACTTCCTTCCTGGCTACTGGCCAATCAGTGTTTATTTAAATTATAATTGACAGGATACAGACCATTGTCCCACAGCATACCATTTTAACATCTCTAGCTGAGAAACAAAGCTTCCTGCTCATGAACCTCCAGGGAACACACTCAATGTTTAGCAGTTGTCCTTCAAGGCGCTACTATCTAGCACAGTTCATCTTGGCAAATTTCATCACGGCCTGAAACTTTCTCCTCAAACAACGTTATCTCAGAAGCCATGTGTTATGGAGCCAGTCGCATGCCAACTTTGACTTTATGTTTACAAGTTATTCCAGACAAAAGGAAGAAAGCTCACGTAAACTACAAATTCAGTTTCATCATAAGCAAAGTGAAAATAATCACAAAGCTAACAGTTTTCATTGGTAAGTAATTTTACCAATATGACTGTCCAAAGCAAGGAAAAAAATCCACAGCATATGACACGTAAAGCATTCGGGTGCCAAAGAGACTCTCGAGTCATCACTACCCCTATTGTGGCCTCTCTACAGGTAAGCTGCACTTGTTGGCTTCTCCTTTCTCCTGGTAGGATTTGCTTAAGTACCCGGGTAGCATCTACTTATCAGAGCTTAAAGGAAAAAAAAATTTTTAAAGGAAATAAAAAGTCAGGAAGCTTCATTACTCCCTTCCTAACTCTTCTGTAGAGACATGAACTAATAACACCTCTAACTGGACTGAGGAAACACTTATTACCCACCAGAGTTACACACTCGATTGGGCTCAGCGGGTCCTAGAGACTATGGAAGATTTGCCAAGCTTTCTTCTGGAGAATAGAATAATGGAAACTAAAAGTAATTTTTTTATTTCATTCATGCAGAGAAATGTTCCCTCTCTTTCTAAACCACAGGAACTTGAGAAATTGAAGAAAAACAAAAGAAGATAAAATGCCAAGCCAGTTTATGTAGCAGTTGGAAGGCTGTGTATGAAAAGCATGGGATTCGGAATCCTTACTTAGAGAAATAAATGTTAGCATTGTGACATGATTCACACTGAAACTGGGAAAAGAAAAATTTAAGTAGTGAGAAGAAATCGCAGACAGACCCTAATGTTAACCAAAGCTATCAGACCCTTCCTTGATGCTTCGCACTGAGAGGCCACTATCAGATATGAAATTGTGCCAAATTCTACATGTATACTAGAGATAATAGCAATATTCCATTCTAAGTTAGTTTCATATTCTATACACTTATTGGGCTGTAGAACAAAAGAAATGGCTCAATATTATATTAAAAGTTGGTTATAGATATTTAAGTAAATATATTTGTTTTAATCTTTTTTTTTTTGGATTTTCAAGACAGGGTTTCTCCGTAGCTTTTTGGTTCCTGTCCTGGAACTAGCTCTTGTAGACCAGGCTGGCCTCGAGCTCACAGAGATCTGCCTGCCTCTGCCTCCCGAGTGCTGGGATTAAAGGCGTGCACCACCACTGCCCGGCTTATTTGTTTTATTCTTAACAGGAAGTCCTGGGGACTGAATACCCTAACATGCTATCTTCTGAGAAGAAAATGGACTATATTAGATTCCTTGCCCCCCTGTGACCTATATTTTATAGTATTGAAAAGTACTGTAAAATCAACCAAAGGAAGGACTCTATCAATAGTTCTGTCCTGCTTTGAAGTCAATGAACTATAACAATGACCAGATATTTTTAAAGATGCAATACTGCCTCTCAGAGCTTGGCAGTAACCAACATATGTTCACTTGGACTACAGGACCACTCAGTAAGAAAGAAATAATGTCTGGTACTAGAAACTTATTCAACTACTTGGGGCTGGTGAGGTCGTGGGTCTTGGCAGAGAACTGACTGTTCCCTGTTCACTAGACCAGCATCTTTCTAGCTACATTCTAAAATTTATCACTGTACCCACAGATAAATGTAGCTCACTTTCAAAAAATCCATTCTTGGTGAGCTCCCAATAGATCAGCCCCACTGTCTCAGTGGGGGGTGCACCCCTCGTGGTCCCGACTTCTTTGCTCATGTTCTCCCTCCTTCTGCTCCTCGTTGGGACCTTGGGAGCTCAGTCCAGTGCTCCAGTGTGGGTCTCTGTCTCTATCTCCATCCATCACCAGATGAAGGTTCTATGGTGATATGCAAGATATTTGTCAGTATTGCCATAGGATAGGGTCATTTCAGGTTCCCTATCCTCAGCTGCCCAAGGAACTAACTGGGGACATCGCCTTGGGCTCCTGGGAGCCACACTCTAGGTTCAAGTCTCTTGCCAACCCTAAGGTGGCTCCCTTCACTAAGAATTGTGCTTCCGTGCTCCCCTATCCAACCTTCCTTTATCCCAATCATCCTTTTTCCCCAAGTTCCCCCCATCCTCCCCTTCTCCCTTTTCTCTCCCCATCTCCCCCTACCCCCATTCCACCCCACCCCCAAGATCCCAATTTTCTCCCTGGTAATTTTGTCTACTTCCCATAGCCAAGAGGATAACTATATGTTTTTCCTTGGGTTCACCTTCTTACTTAGCTTCTTTAGATTCACCAATTGTAGACTCCGTGACCCTTATTTATGGCTAAAAACCAATTATGAGTGAGTATATCCCATGTTCATCTCTTTGGGTCTGGGTTAGGACTGTGACTGAAAAAGCATGGGATAAAACCGGACTCTCTGAACATGGCGAACAATGAGGGCTGATGAGAAGCCAGGGACAATGGCAGGGGGTTTTGATTCTACTTAATGTTCTGGCTTTGTGGGAGCCTAGCCAGTTTGGATGTTCACCTTCCTAGATATGGACGGAGGGGGGAGTACCTTGGACTTTCCACAGGGCAGGGAACCCTGACTGCTCTTTGGACTGGAGAGGGAGGGGGAGAGAAGTAGGGGGAGGGGGAGAAGAATGGGAGGAGGGGGAGGGAAATGGGAGGCTGGGAGGAGGCAGAAACTTGTTTTTTTCCTTTTCTCAATAAAAAAAATCCATTCTTTACTGATAACTGAAACCATTACCAGAAAACCACAATAGGTCATAATATACAGACCATCCAATAGGTCATAATATACAGACCATCCAATTGTGTGATTCCCAGTCCCAATGAGCATATCCACATATATAACTACTGTGCCTAAGGGTCAGAGGTTATCTTTGAAGGGGAGAACAAAAAGATTGAAATAGACAGAGGAATACAAAATCTGTTGTGAGGTTGTGCTTCCTGGAAATGATAGGAAGATCCATCCATAATACTTCAACAAGACATGAGAAATAATAATATAAATATACATGCTGGCGAAGAAGGGAGAAATCTCTTGGGTTCCTACCCAATGACAAAGAGTTACAAGCAACTAATGACTACTAAGGGAAAGGGAGAATTAGCATCTCCCAGACATGAGACCCCAAACTGGTTCTCCAAAACAAAGTGATCAGCCCTGAAATCATATCTACACAAGTCACATGAGAGTCATCAGGTTTTATTTATGTAGTTATATCTATATACATATATAGCAATTATAATAAAAGAGGCTATCGATTTGAGAGGGAGTGAGAGGGAACATGGAGGGTTTGGAGAGAAGACAGGGAAGAGATGTTTTCATAGTTGAAGTTTTCAAAAATTAAGAAAAATTTGGAAATTCCAAAGAGCTATATATGAAGTACAAGAGGTTAATAGAAAGATGAAACAGTGGAAGAAAGAGGAGGAAACATCATATGAAGTCTCAAATGGTTTAGAATTGTGTGGGAGAGAAATGATTGCATTCGTCCTCGTTCAGATTATTATATGTGTGCCTATTTCCTTCTCAAAACATATCAGTTACATAATTGTGGCCACAGAGTAAGATCAACAGCTACAATTCATAGTGGAGATGTGCTGTTTAGTTCTTTCTTCTTCCTTGAAACTATCCTTCCAATTTTTAATGTAATTGTTTTTGAATTTCATGCGTAAGGTATTGCATGTATATTTCTCCCTTCTCTTCCAACTCCTCCATTTGTCCTCAAATCCCTCTAAAATTCTGACCTTAAATTTTAATCTTCACTTTTTTACTCTTATAATTTATTATGGAGCATATCTGTCTTCAGTATTTCTATTCCATTCTCAAATATTATAAAGATATTAATATATTTTATACTTCTAATCCATTTTTGTTAAAGCTTTTGAATTGCCACCATTATAAAGAATTGGCATAAGCTGTTAACATTTTCACAATCTTTGATAAGCTTTACCAGTCTCCTCTCCCTGTTCTTCACGTCACCCTCATTCTTCCCTTTGGTGAGATTTACCTCTTATCAACTTACCAATTTATCTTCCATGAGATATTGTGGTTTTCACCTTTGTAGATGAGAAACTCTTCACATTGACTGTCTACAAGAAGATGTTACTAGATATAACAGTCTCAGCTAAGAATTTATTTCCTTCAGTGCTTGGAGAGCATTAGTGCTCCCTTCCCCAAACTTTTCCTTCTTATCTAAAAGGGACAGTTTGTCTAGCAACTGATTTTGTGAAGGTCTTAGCTCCTTCTTGTCTTAGTTACTTTCCCCATTGCTGTGATAAAATATCCCAACAAAAAATACATTGATGAGAAAATGAGTGTTTTTGCTCACAGTTAATGTACATGACCATTATTGTTCTTTTGGATGTCACTTTTATAATATCATTATTAATAAAATTTCATTTGCCATCTTTTATGTAAAATAATCATGATCATTAATTCTTCAAGAGTTCAACTACCTTTCTAGTTCCAGACACTGTAATAAGCAATACAATTTAAATAATAAAGGAAAAATAGTTATCAGAAAATGCAGTTAGTTTACTAAGTATGAGAGAAGGTGCAGGCTAGATGCAACTTCTGAAAGAGAGAGATTGTAGAGGTAAAGAAACCTACTGTCTTTACAGTGTGTTCCCAAGACAGATGGCATTACTGCTGTCCTGCATCCTCTGAGTGCATGGGACAGCAGAGCAGAACTCAGAATTCAGAAAAGCAGCACCTTCCCGTCTCCCTTGGACCCATGGCAACGATGTTATCCTTGCTTTGCTGGACTTCTCTCTTCAAACTGTTGAGCTGCAGTTTGTGCTACGTGGATTCCATTCTCTATTTTACCATGTTTGGTCATCATGTATGTTTAGTTAAGACTGATAACACACTGGAAGAAACTGAGCTTTCACCAAGTTAAAGAGAAATCACTCCCTGGGAGCAAAAGTAGCATGCCACTCTTTCATGATGAGGGCAAATAGCAGCCAAATGACACACTGCGCTCTCTTTATTATTGTTGCAGTTAGATGTGTTTCAGGTGAATATCAGACTTAGCTAAAGCACAGCAGTAGTCCATGCAAGCAGGAGTCCTCTTTCTATTAATAGATGGATGTCTTCACATCCTTTCCCACTATGCCTTGTTCAGCATTACTTTCTCCAAGAATGAAGACATTTATTCTTATTTAGACTTATTTTAATTAACAAGATTTATTTCCTCCTTGATAGTTTATGTGTAATTAATCTTTGGACAGAACTAAGAACAAAATATTGGATGAACCACTAAATCATGAGCCCTGTCAGCGCCACAAGCCAGCATGGACTTGCTAATGGGAAACAGTTAAACCCAAGATGCTACAGACAGCCCTGAGGCGCTGCCTCAGAGACACTGGCAGAGACCTTCCTTGGGGCACTTCAGATCTCTGAACACACATGCAAAGAGGATAGGAGTTCTTGTCACAGATTTATACTGCATTCCCATTCACAAACCCTGGAGGGGGCACTCCTGTGGTTCAAGGTGCATTTATAGAAAAACTTGAAATAGAAAATTACATTAAAAGTGCAATATGGATTTGCTCACCAAAAATGAAATATTAAAAAACTTGAACTAGAAAATTGAATTTTTTACAAATATTGCTTAAGTGATAATTAAATAGGTATTAGTATTACAAAATTCTGCTTATGTCATTTCTCAATCTATTTCTATAATGTTTCCTACATATATTTTTGCTTATAATTCTTGGATTACTTCTTCTCTATGAAAATTCTGCAGTATCATTTAAGTAGGAAAAAAAAAACCAGCCTCTCTACCACATAATCAAATAGCATTTTATCTCATGAAAATTTTAAATGAGTATCATGAGAAACGCATCTCTTATGACACCACTCTGTCTGAATTATTAGGACATTCCACAAACTAGCTTCCAGTTGATTCTGTTAAGATCTGACATAAGAAGACGCATTTGCACTAGAGAGTGGCATCTAGCCCTACGTGTGTGTGTGTGTGTGTGTGTGTGTGTGTGTGTGTGTGTGTTGTGTAATGGCATCTGTCTCAATCATTGCTTAGAAGTCACGCCTCTCTCAGGATGGTTGAGTTACATGAGTCAACACGCATCCTCTCTCCTGAAAGACCTATTATCGTCCTTCAGAACACTGGTGGTAAACCCCGGGCTACACCCCAAGCTTCCTGTTTTCTCCTGAGTACACAAGCAGTTTCTGTCTGGGGGACTTTATGTTGGAATTCAGATCCTTTAACTTCTTTATTGATATTTCTGGCTTCTTAAATATTTCTCCAAGTCCTTCCCAAGTTGAGAAATCCAGCAATGAGTAAAGTCTTCTCATGCCTGATGTTACTGCATCATTATAGCAGGAGATCCCTCTGGTCTACAGCCATATCAAAGAAAGCATTTCAACAATTACCAAAAAAAACTAACACTTTTAGAAACTATTTACTTTCAGGACTCTCTTCAAAGTAAAATTGTAAAAGGGGGAAAAAATGCTAATTTTTTAATGTGTATGCACTATATGAGGACCTGGTACTGAAAGAAGCCAGAAGAAGGTATTGCAACCTTAGAACTTGAGCAACACCTGTAGTTGTGAGCCTACAGGTGGATGCTAAGAACTCAGCCCAGGTCCTCTGCAACAGTATCAAGTGCTCTTAGAAACTGAGCCATTTCTCCAGCCCCTAAAAATATATTCACCAAGTTAATGAAATTTTTGGTTTGTGAACTCAGCTGAAACAAGTTCATGTATTATTGGCCTTATAATAAACCTCATATTATAGATTATATATATATGTATATATATATATATACATATATATATATATATATACTTATCACTGTTGGCAAGAAATCTTGGGATTGAAATGATAACATAGAAAAAAACAATACTCCTCAAACTATGGGATAACCATAGTTTGCATGACTTACAGCCTTTTCTTCCTTTTCTCAAATTTCCTGGATGGTTTTGTAACCTTAAACCATGCTAGATTTGAAACAAAGAGCATGCTTAACACTCACATGGAATAACTGAATGCCATATTCTCTAACAAGCTGAGTGAGAAATGAAAAACTGATGGAAAAAAACATTTCTTACTTATGAGTTTCCTCCAAGAAAAGCAAGAAAATAAATGTAATAGACTTCAAGCCTTGGTGAACACTATCTTACCCCAGATTGCTCAGAATCAAATCAAATGGGCCATCTATTTCTGATAGTTTCTCTTTCTTATGCCCCAGCAAACTGAACAGAATTCTGCAGTATCATAAAAGATCCCTCTAGCCTCAAACAGATCCTTTCATAAAGGTCAGGTCTACATACTTCCCAAAATAGTCTATGCAAGACAAAGGAGGGATTGAATGTGGGGTAGTAGATCTTCTCTTAAGTAAGCTGCTCAGAAAGTCTCTGTTAGCTGGAATTTCCCAGTTAACTAGAGGGTAAGCATATCATCCCTACAGGAGACCTGCCACTTAGGATCATTGCCGTAGGGCCATGGCTCTACCTTCTTTTTTTAACCCAAGCCTGCTTTTGAACATAAAGATCTTCTCCCATGCCTAGAGCTTCCTCTTCAACATTTTATATCCAGAAACTTTATTTTCTTCTCCATAACGGAATCCCTGAGAGATGAACAGAATTGATTAGCCAAGAAGTTCCCTTCAGTTTTTCCGCCATGTTTTACATCGTAAAAGTAACACTTTTCATAGTATTTAATTTAAAGTTTTCTATGAAATATTTTTATATATCCCCTGCATGTTTTGGGATGGCTGGGGGAGGAGGCATTTTCTATGTCCCCTTTCCCACAGGGAAAAACATTGTTCCAAGATGAATGATTTCAATTTATTGCCTTAGTAAATAGGAAGGAAAGAAGATAATTGAATTATCATTTAGTGCTTAGGGTTTAATTGTGCTTCAAGCTTTGTATGATAAAGCCGATCCAATGTACAGCATTATTATTTTTTTTTTTTTTTTGGATTTTTGAGACAGGGTTTCTCTGTGGCTTTGGAGCCTGTCCTGGAACTAGCTCTGTAGACCAGGCTGGTCTCGAACTCACAGAGATCCGCCTGCCTCTGCCTCCCGAGTGCTGGGATTAAAGGCGTGCACCACCACCACCCAGCTCTGTACAGCATTATTATTATAAATTCACAAGATAAGCCAGCTTGACTGGAAAGTACAGCACTAAATGTGGATTGCCTCAAGGTAACCCTCTGCTATTCTTTAACCAGGCACTCAATTACCATTTTGTTCCATATTCAAACGGTAAAGAACTTAGGTGCAGTATCACAATACAGCTCGTCACTGATGACTTCCCTCTGTCACATCTTCCAGTCCTGAGGAAAGAGGCTCTTCGCTCTCCCATCACTATCTCAGAGCATCCCTGTGTGTGGAGACATGCAACCATTTCCCCACAGTGGCAATTGCTCAGGCTCTGCATATTGCTGTCATAACTCTCACGTGCTCTTGGCAATTAATTCCCTCATGCAATATTCATGCCTTAGTGACCTTCTACAGCACGACCTCCACTCTCACCTCTCCCGAGGCAAATACCATGCTAACACCTGGGTTCTGACTTCCAATTTTAGGAGATATTGAGTTCAGGGGGGAAAAAATAGACTAGGCATGAAGTGTTTTATTTTTGTTTCACCTTTTCATGGTCCCTTTTGGTTTTTACCTTGAAAATAATTAAGAGAGAACACTGGGGTGAAATTGTACCATGTCATCCATGGCATCCACTTTTGAATGGAGGGGCCTGGGCTTCTGAAATGCTAACAATTTGGTTAGATATTTAAATAGTAATCATAGTGTTTTTAAATGTACCCTTCCCTTAATTTCTTTGCCAATGTGTGCATGGAGCTACAGTCATAGAATAAGATTGACAGAGTGGGTAATAAGTCTTAAAACAAAAATCTGTTTGTGAAAACAAGAAAAGTTAACTATGGATATAAAATAGACAATATCTTTTAAAGAAAATAGTTGCGGAAGACAGATGACCCTGCAACCCAACAAAAGGTTTATCGTTCATTATTACATAAAAGGGACCATAGTGGATACCCTCTGTCTGCAGATGAGAAACTAAAATGTGTTCATAGCTTCACACAGAGGAAGCAAGGCAGCAATGGGTATCCCCTTCCCGTAAAGAACTGTGACAGGGAATTAGGGAATGAAATTAAGAAATACTCACCTCTGCTTTACTATTATGAAACTCACTTTTAACAATAACTGCAGTCAGTTAAAATCTGATGCTTCTTAGAAGAAAAAAATTGACACAGTAGCACTCAACGAGTTCAGTCAAGCCTGTTATTAAGAAAGTATTGCAGTGGTTCCCAAGACAATAAACAGTAAAAGCAAAGAGAGAGATGGAAGGAAATGAAGAGTAAGTGTACACTATTAAGGACCCAGTGTGAATCTGAGACTAGTAGCCATTGAGAAAGCAAATAACAGCAAATGTTGGGCAAAAGGGGATCTTTCAATGCCGCTGGCACAATGTAAACTAGGGCAGACACTATGGAAATTTCTGTGCGGCTTCTCAGAAAAATGAAAATGAATCTTCCATTTCTCCGAGTGGCACCGTCCCACGGTAATCATCCAAAGGACTCCAAGTCAGCATACTACAGAGACACCCACCAGCGCAGCCTTGCTAGTTGCACCACGGTTCACATTAGCTAAAACGTGGGCCCAACCTAGATGCCCAACCACAAATGAGGGGATGAAAAAAATGTGGAATATATATGCAGTGGAATTTTTCAATCACAAAGAAGAATGAATTCATGCTATCTGAAGGAAACAATTTGAGATTGTCATTTAACCAGATGAAGCCAATTTTAGAAAGACAAATATCATGTTTTCTCTCCTGTGTGGTTTCTATATTTTAAATATATGTATCCTGCTGTTTGTAACTGAGAATCTTATGCAAAAAATGCCCAAAAAACAGTTCAAATATGCCATCTCTTTAGCTGCTTTGACTCTTTTAGAGTGTGTTTATTCTTTCTCCTAGGGATGTATGCATGCAATGAAAGTAGAAGTCCAGGAGTTCCAGAGAGACAGAGGAGAATACCAAACAGTAAAGAGATGAGAAGAGGGGAGAAGGAGGGATATAGAAGGAATATGTTTAGCACAATATATGTTTACCTGTATGAAACACATAAAAACAAACTTTTTTATAAATCAGGGTGTGACTTTTAAGTAAGACATACTAAACAAAGTAGAAGCTTGGTTTTTCCAAAGACCTTTCACGCTAGGTCCTTTCTAGTGTGAGTGAATAAGAGTGGGTGTGCCAGTCCCTATGGCTACAAGTAAAGTACACAAGTTGCCAGGGGTACTTCTTTGCTTCAGGTACTGTAATGAATGGGCGAAGAGGAGCGCAGACCATTACAACAAGCAAAGGCCTCACCCTGTTAAACCAAGGACTAGAGGGTCCATAGGAGACTCTAAAAGAACCAAAGCAACTGTAGAGATGGTATATCTGACCTGGTTTTTGAACATTCTTGCATGCGGTTCTTAGTTATAAACAACAGGAATTTCATTTTTAGCACATTGAATTTATCAGAAGAATGATACTGGGTTGCCTGGGAGTCTTTGCATCTAGAAACAACCCTGCAAATTCACCATTAACTAACCCTAAGGAAGATGCACCTGTTCCCAGACTCCAATTCAACCACAAGACCACAGGATCTGGTTAATGGCTTCCTCCAGGGACTGTATGGAGTTGCCACCAGCACCAGAGTAGTTCTGTGCTGCAGCCACGGCTCTGAAGCTTTAGCATCTAATTCGGTGGTAAGAGCATATCTGACCAGGAGGGGCTGGGTCCTACAAGAGGACTGAGGAACCGTTTGAAGATTTGGGATTCAACATAGGATTCACATGGAGAATAGTTCAAGAATTGTGAAAAGAATGTGGCATTTCTACATATCAAAATAGTCCACGTGGGATGTGCAAAAAAGACATGCCTGGGAATCAGCAAGAGGGGATGATGACAAGAGCAGAGGCCCTGGAAGCGAAAAGCCTAGGATCTAGAACCAGCTTTTGCTTCAGTCTCATTACGAGAGGAACTCAACAAGAAGCTACCAGTTAGCCACTGGTGAGAGCTAGAATTTTGTTATGACTAACATTAGTATCCTGGATTACAAAGCCCTGGTACCTTGTATGCTCCACTGACAGGGCTGTTCTCACACAACAAAGACCGATGCACAAGCATTGCAAATGTAAAGCTCTCCTTCTGCTACACCTCAGAACCTACCGTACTTACATCTATGAAGACAAATACCCCGAGAATAAGAAATAAGTAGTCTCTTTTGCCTTTTCATCTAAAGATTGTCTAAGTGCTTTAAATCCATTGAGTGGAACCCTATACCATATAAACACAGGGCTTTTATTGCTACAACAAAAAGCATTATAAAGCAACTTTCTATAAAATCTATACAATGCAAGCACAGTAGATGTCTGTTGTTCAGTGTACCATACTTTGTTGCTAACTACTCTTCCTTTATGGGAGCTGCCAGAGGGGGTGTGCATTCCTATCTGCACATCTGTCCTTCTGCCCAACAGGAAACAAGCCAAGAGACAAAATAAGAGAACAGATCTTTCTAGACAGTTTGGTTTCATCAATGCAACTACAAAGCCAGACTTGCTAGAGCCGTCCACTACTTTAATGATCACTAAATCAACAATTTTACACCATGTCAAACCTAACAGCACTTTGGGGACCAATGTGGCTTAGTAATTAGTGTGTTCACTCTTGTCAGGTTTTTAATGTTTTAGATATGGCTTATAGAGTCCACTGAAGTTCTGTTTCATCAATAAGTTATTGCCCATAAATTTAAGAAGCACTATTCAATCCTCATTATGGTTTCTTGGAGTTTTCATTCTCAGTTACCCAAACAGAAACTCCTCAATTTACTGAACCAGGTATTTCCCCCCTGTAACCCATCACAAATTTTTCTCTAAGGCAAACTTTATCAACCTTTTCATATTAAGTGTCATGGTAAACAAACATCTCAAAGGAAATGGACTATTCACCTTAGCTTATAACCAATAGACACCTATTCAGGAGATTTGATTTTTCTATATTTTCCTTTCATATTGATGACATGATAGTCTTTTAAATAAGTCACCAAGACAGTCAGAATCATAAAAAAAAGAAGACTCACTGTCCTGCTAACAGCGTCTAGTATTTGTTCTGTTTTGCTGATTACTAAGAAACAATAGTAGGCATGTCCTCTCTCTCTCTCTCTCTCTCTCTCTCTCTCTCTCTCTCTGTGTGTGTGTGTGTGTGTGTGTGTGTGATTGACAATGAGGTCAAATCCAGAACTTGACATATATCTGGCTTGATCCATTTTTAATAACTGACCAACATGAATAAAACCAAGAAAGATGTCAGATTATAGAAAATAAACGTATACTACACCAAAATAGGAATATGATACAACTTGGGCAAACCAGTCTCCAGAACTTTTTTTTTAAGAATTCTAGTAAGACCATACAGGACAAGGCTTTGGGAAATAATAAAATCATTTCAAAGAAAATATCAAAAAAAAGATACAGTGTATACTTTCCAGTAAACAAAATTTCATATTTTTAAAGGAAGAAATATGATTAGCAAAGAAAACAACCTCATCTCATCCTGCCCTAGATTAATACTTGCTTACTCATAGAGATAGTTGACATCACAGGATAGCTGGGGGAGCCTATAAGAGACACCCACAGAAATTCTCTCATGTGACCCTGGTATCAGGTAACTAGGAATCTAAGCTCAGCATCTTCTCCAATTGTTACATGGCGAATTAACTAGGGAATCAGGTCTCTAGTCTTCAGTCTGCTCAATCTGACATCTGACCTTCAAACTGATGTTTTATCACTACTCGTTACATAAAAACCAAGTGTCTTGGACAGTTGCATGTCCTCAACTCCTTCTCCTATACAGTCTCACCAAATTTCTATTTTCGTTTCCCTTGTTTTACAAATATTTTAATCACAACTTGCTTGTCATGTTCCAGTGAGGGATCTTTAGGAAAAGCAAGACTGCAATGTGCCTACCGGGAGAGAACACTACAAAAACTCCCTACTTTAGAAGTAAATAAATCTAGAGTCTTTTTTAACCTTGAAGGGAAATTTAAAGCTCCACTCATTATCCGTCCTGGACCAACAATGTTCTCTATGCCCAACATTGCATCTTCAAAGAGCGTGGAAATATCCCATGCCTTTTCTACTTGTCATGAATATCTTTCCTATATTATGTGTTGTTGTCTAACTGGTCTCTGTCTTATCTGAATACGCAAGGCTTAATCGACACAAAATCCCCTACTTCATGGAATTTATTGAGACTGAGTCCCTGGAGAAGATCAACTTCATGTTCACTACAAGAGTCTTCATACCCTTAGCACCATGTCTGACATGACTAAGAAAATGAATATGTGTACAATTGTTATTACAGGATGGGGGGGAGCCTAAAAACGGAACAAATGTTATATCACCGTTTGAGGAAAAATATAAATGAGTAGGTAGACAGCATAGAAAAGAAAAAGGGATGATGAGTGGATAATAAGGTCCAGATGGTAGCTTAGTAAGCAAAAATGTTTGCAATATCTCCCTAATTACCAAGTTGCTTCAGTTAGTCTTAAAAGCAGTTTTTATACAAATAAAGCACGGGTATAAAACTTAATAGGATTAGTAAGACTTTTTAAAGGTTCCTATGCCTTTATCAGGAAATTCATTTCTATGCTTGTACCAGGAAATATATTTCTATACTTGTATCAGGAATTCCATCTTATTCTTTAGATTCAGCCACTTTTCTTTTTTTATATAAATTTACCTAGCACAAATCTGTTTTTATTCAACAAAGTAAAAACCACATTGCTTAAGACACCACACACTTTGGCTGCAGCTCAATCTCAAACCGACCTGGAAACTTCTTTCCTGCTGGCTAGATTTCACAGTGCTGAAAAGAGAATAGAGGCAACTGGGAAAGAAAAGACATCAATGATCTTACCCAGCACTGGACCCAGCATGCTACAATAACAACCTGCCGGGAGAATGGAAACCACTGGTACCATAGTGGCATAACAGTTGTGAGCTAACTCACTGCTTACTGATTGGACTTGAGGCTTTTTCCACAGGAGGAATTAACTTGCCTGGTACTGTAACCCTGGTCAGAAGTCCATAGCTGGGAGGTCATAGGCTCTGGGATAGACCCTACTATTGTTTGGCTTAATGATCATTCTGTCAAATTGCCTTCAAAATATTTATGTTTATACCCATAGACTTGGGATGCTCTTAACTTTGGTCAGAGAAGCTTCTTTTTTGAGGCAGGCAGCAATAAAGGAAGATTTAATATTTTAACAAATCATGAGTTAAGAAGCTATAGAGAAGGTCCAGCAGATATGAGCATAAACTGCTCTTCCAGAGTATCAGAGTTCATTTCCCAGCACTGACATGTTGGTTCACAACTGCTTGTATTTCCAATAGTCAGTCTCTCTCTCTCTCTCTCTCTCTCTCTCTCTCTCTCTCTCTCTCTCTCTCTCTCACACACACACACACACACACACACACACACACAAACATATGTGGTCTCTCTTTGTCCTATAAAATGCTTTTGAAAAGATCGTGTATTGCAGATGGAGATTGAATGCAATAGAATGTCAATAGGACAAATAAACATTCTAGGAATAATGAGCGATTGTTTTCAGCTTTGCATTAATACAGGATTGACAGCAGCCAACACGGTTCAGGGTCTTTAAATTATCTTTGTCCCCAGGAATCATTTCTTTGGATAACAGATTTAGAACTGCCTTCCTCGTCAGAAAATACTATATGAATCTACTTGGAGAATTTTACAAAGAAAATAGAGAAAATGCCTCCATGCCCTATAAAACTTTTATACGCTGAATTTGACCCAAGTTTTAAAGTTGCCCTTTATACACCATATCAATAAACACTAGCTTGTATCTTATCTCTTGTAGAATGAAATACGTAATTTTACTGAAGCTCAGCTACAGAACAGATAACACCTGTCCCTAATGGCTGCTATAATAACTAAACAAGAGAAGACATCTTGTGGAAGTCAAACCACCTAAGACGTGCCTGGCACAAGCAACATCCTTTGTGGCTGTGTCACAGTGACCTTTAACTGTCTGCTAGACACAGTCTACAGTCACATTGGAAGAGTGTCTCCAGTCAAGGATGCGCCCAGATCAGATTGGCCTGCGGGCATGTCTGTAGTGGGCTGTCCTAACTGACAATTGATGTAGGGGGGCCTAGCATGCTGTAGGCAATGCTGTTGCCGTGGCTGGTGGTCCTGGGCTGTATGAGAAGGGATGGCTAAGCATGAGCCTTTGAGTGAGAGAGAAGCATCATGGGTGGGTTCTGCTTTAAGCTCCCGCTTGAGTTCCTGTCCAGATTTCCCCCATTGATGGATTGCCACCTGGAAGTATAATCCAAATAAATCCTTCCCTTCCATAAGAGGCTTTTGGTCCAAGAATTTTATGCACAACAGAAAGAAAACTGGAGTGGGCTGTTATTGATGAATTTGGCATCACTGCCTTCTTTGCATACCGCTCCTCCTCCTGACTTTCTATAGTATCATAAATCACTAACTACCATGCCCAGTTTCAGGGAAACCAGCCTAAAGAAAATGACAGAGAAGCCAGAAACTGGAGATTTTATGCAATAACTTTCAATAATCATGTTTTTAAAGCAGTAACCATGAGTCTAAATTCTACCAACTCTTCAGTAAAGTGGTAAAATGATTTCTGTTTCCCATCAGGATTATGTTGATGCTTCAAAAAAAAAAAAACCTCATTTAAAAACCTGTCCCCATAATTGTGTTGAAGTAAACGGTTTAAAATTTTAATGCTTCCCTCCTGGTGTGTTAGCTACACGTTAGCACCAAGGGCAAATCTGGACGTCTCTCTGGGATCCCATCTGTTCCCTCGGGGCTTATATTAAGCCATAATCTACTTACTCTATGTGGGGAAATGTTCCTATTACATTAAACTGAAATGTTGCATATTTTGGTGTCCTGTTTTTCTGGGTAATAACTTAACTTCAGGAATATGTATTTGGAGTTATAAGTTGTGAAAATGGTCTGGTCATGAAGATCAGTCAAAGCCTCATCTCAGTCAGGAAAGATTCATGGTCTAAAAAACCGACACATGAAGGAATCAGAAAACAGAGGCTCTGATGGGCAGTATTGCCTAGCAACAATCAAGAATCAGGATTATGCAAATATCAGTCAAAATGCAAGAAGTCGGATACTTGAGGGAAAAGTTAGACAGTATGAAAGACTGTCAGGGCATGGCAGATAAGGCATCTGATGCCAGAAGGTCCTTCCATGAATAACAAGAATAGCCTGGCATATGCATTTGACACAGCTGTCCAGTAAAAGCTTCCAAAATTGCAAAGACACTAATTAACAAGGACCTTTGGCCAAATAACCAGGGTCCTGCTGGTTATAACATACAAGAGGTGATAACAATATGAGGTTCTCCCCTAAGGCCTCTGACCTAACCAGCCATGGGTTTGGGGTTCAATCAACAATATCAGCCATGGGTTCTGTTTTGTAGAGTTGACTTTAAATCCTGTAAAAGAGTAGTTGATTGTTTCTAGAACATTCATGGCACTATTGCCCTTGTGGGCACATCTTGCCAAGCCAATTATTACTGTAGTTTGCAGAGCTCACTGATAGGTAAGACTGACAATTAGTTTTCTTCCCCAGAATGGTGCATAGAACCTTCCAGCAACATAAGAACTAGCCTGTTGAGAAGAGGCTTCAAAATCAGTACCAGCTTGTTTTCTCAAGTCCTATGACTCTTGTGTGTGATGTCCTCAGTAATAGAGTCTTACCATCAGTTTCTACAAGGTAACCAAGAGCAATGGCTATAGGGGCTAATGTTTGGAGGGGGCTTTATGAAACCCCACTGATGAACGACTAGAAAAGAGTAACACATACCTATAATCTGTGGTGTCTAAGAGAAGCATTATCCTCCATTCTAAGGTAACTCCACTTATGGTCCATACATATTTGAATGTGTGTGTGTGTGTGTGTGTGTGTGTGTGTGTGCATACATGTTTGCAAGTGTGTGTGTGTGCATGTGTGTGTGTGCGTGTTTGTGGGGGGGGGGTGTTTGTGTGTTTTAGGAAGCTTCTACAGTAGTATACTTCCATATTGTTCCTTCAGAGGACTTCAGTGTGAGTTATCTCTTAGCTTTCTTCTCTGTTTTCCCACTCCTGCCCCATTTTACCCTTCCTGTTTCTTTATCAGTTTCCCTTCTTCATATCACTTATGCTGTTTCTCCTCCCAAGGGAAATTTTCCCATGATCCTCACTGTTTGGCTGACCTTTGAGTACTCCAGCTTTGACACCTGTGCCCAAAGATTTAAAGTTAGCATCTACATCTGGGAGAGGACAGAGTAATAACCTACCCTGGAAGTTCTTACCTTTAGTTCTCCTATCAAGCCTCTTCAGAGAAACTTCCTTTTAGAGTAGTGGGTGATTAATACAAAAACTGACAACTGCTCGATATGCTGAGAACAGCTGGGATGCTCAGCTTTTAATGGAACAGCTATACAACATTCCCTCCCCCATAGGCCCAGGGATCACTGTGGGAAAAGGAGCAAAAGACAGTTAGGGACAGAAAGAAGTAATGGATATCCGCAGTGAAACAGTATCTGCTGAACAGGTCAGGGCTTTTGCTCTCGTGGGCTGTGCAGTCATGGCTGTGACCGTATGCACAAAACCTGTACATGATCAATATATCAAATTGATATCATGATCACAGGGGAAGAATTCATGAAGTCCTAGATGAGAAACACCGAGCAATAGATATCGGCTGGGGAAGGAAAGTCCATTTTCTTCAGGAGTAGGGTCCCTGAGAGGCTAGCAATGGAAACTAAACTTCGGCCAAGCTCCTCTGTCTGTATCTGTCACTTCTAAATCGCCACTTGTCTCCTGACACTATTCACCAAGTTAAACCGAACTATGGCGATGAATGAGACTCAGCTCTGGTTTCTGAGAGTGCTTGGATTTATGAAAACATTGTTTTATATAAATGAAGATTCGACGCTTAGCTCCCACACATGCAGAAAACTTTCGGTCTTCAAAATTCAGTTTCCATTTGGAGCCAGAAATTTAACAATATTTAAATACCACATTTAAAAAGCCCACGCAGTGTAAACCTCCTGGAATCTATGAGGGTGAGGACTCCTTAAAATTAATTAAATAAATAGAATAATGTTAAAAAATGAACTTCACCTTATTGGAATCTTGTGATGTTTTACATAATCTTTCTGTGCAGTAACAACAAACTATCAACCTGTAAATAAATAAGATGGTAGTTAAATTTTTTCTCTCTATATTTTTGTTAGGTAAAGACTAGAAGTCATTAGAAGGCTTGGGAGTGGGACATAGGAAGACAGGAACCATGAGCTCTGTAACCTGGGGTTTCAGGTCTTTCTTTCAGTGCTTCTTAAAGCCACCGATCCATAGGCTATGAAATGGGTCCCTTGAACAAAAGCAATATAAATTCTTTTCACTGAGAGGTAGTAGGTGTGTGATGATTAACACTATGGTAGCCAGACATTAGGCTAATCCTTAACATCAAATTCCTGCTCTACCATCTTCTCAATGCATGACCTTGGCACACTTCCCAAACGGAGAATACTCTTTTTCCCGTTGGAAATTTCAAAATCGCCTCTTTATTACCTTCAGTACTATTTTCATTCATCCATGCAATAAACTTCTTTGTGTCCCATGATGAACTTCAGAAATACAAAAATAAAAAATAAATAAGGTTAATCCTGCACCCATAGACTGCTGTAGGAGACAAGCACATACTTTGTGACCATAACCAAGATAAGGACAGCGACAGAGGGCCAAGGGCCACCAAATCTGTCTACTGAACTAGAGTAAAGTACTGAAGAAGAGCTACCACTTTTACCGAGAGTGGGGAAATTGGTGCAATCCCAAGGCATTGCAAGGCAGCAGCCTTGCTTCAACACACTACATCTGAAGCACTGAGGATCAGTCCAGAATGGCCCACAGCACAGAATGAATGGCCGGCACCCAGCACCTGTACAGAGCTGAACAAGACAGAAGCAGGAGACACCAAAAGTCCTCCCATAGCTTACCTCAAAGTTGGGGCTATATCTGTATGTCTGAGAACTTCCTGAATGAAGAGAATTGACTCTGGGCAAGATCAATGGCAAAGTGAGGAAACAGAATAGAACTGGATGAGGTTACAGCAGCTATCTCCAGGTGACCTGTCAGGGAACAGGGCTTCCTACCACAGCATTTTGGTGGGATGTCTGGCTTAATGAAAACCTACGGTTTATTCTAGTTTGAGCCCTGGAAACGTTCTTGCTGTATTTTATATTAAATTGCAAAAGGCCATGGAGAAACACAGTAGTATATTATTTGCATTTTAATAAATAAAGCTTGCCTGAAGATTAGAGAGTAAAACAGCCCCACTGGTCTGCCTTATAGACCAGGCAGTGGTAACACACGCCTTTAATCCCGGTAGCCACACTAGTTTATCATAGAAACTGGGTGGTGCATGCGTTTAATCCCAGCGGTGCACGCCTTTAATCCCAGCCCTAGAGAGGAATGTAAAATTGGAAATAGCTCTCACACACAGTCTCACTCTGAGATTCCTGGAGGCAGGATCGCCATTTTGGACTGAGGTGGAGGTAAGAGCCAGTGATTGGCTGTTTTGCTTTTCTGACCTTCAGGATGAACCCCAATTTCTGTCTCTGTATTTTTATTAATCGTGCTTCTGAGTAAGATTTCTGATTTTAATACAACTGAGGCATGGGGAGGGAAACCAGCATGTTTTCGTGGCAGAGTTGTCAGAAAAGTGCTAGCCAAGAACTTGGGACTCTAAACAGTCTTTTACCGTTCTCCATTACTCTCAATTTGCTTGTGTTTATTTGTAAATGATTGCTTTTATCATGAGAGCAATTAAATGCTTCTTTCTCCACCAGTTTTTTTCTCCCATCATTTACCTGACATTCTCTCCACCTGATTTCTTTTCAGCATGTAGGAAGGAAGATTTTTCCCAAGCAAAGGTGAGTTTAAACCTAGCCAGTTGCCAGCCTCTGGTTAATTCCTAATCAACTGAGATGAAAAGAATCAGGGGTTATTGTTATTGAGCTTTTCAAAGTCCTCTGCTTGCATTAAATTACCAAGGATTTGGCGAAAGGAATGGGTTTCATCCTTCTGAGATCTAAGAATGACAATGGGACGGATGACAGACATCAAGAAAGTCATCACCTGGCTTCAGGCAGAAGCCGGGCTTGAGGGTGTTTTCCAAATCCCTTACTAAATAAAGCAGCAATATTGGAGGAACATATTAGAAAATGACATTACTAGAAGGTTCAGAGCCCATACCCTATGTGAGTAATATCCTTGTATAGATGCTAAGCAACCGAGTATGTCTGAGAACCTCAGCATTAAGATAAAATGAGTTTGCTTCTCTGTAATGAGGTAACCAAAGGGAACTTATTACCATTGCAGTTCTCATTCATACAGCCAGGAAACAGGTTATGATCCTGTGGAGGTGAGGGGAAAAATGAGTCTGTAAGAATCTCATATGCTTCATAAACTAACACTCTAATGGCAGAACAGAGGGAAAAGAAAATGCCGCGGGTGCTGGTATTCGCCTGCAATCTCAGTGCTGCAGGGCCTGAGGTAGGTCAGGAACAAATCCGTAGTCATTTGGGCCTAAATAACAAGACATTGTCCGAAAAAATAAGCAAAATGGAGAAATGGGAGATGGCATAGACAAAAAATAAATCCACTGAAAATCATAGACCAGCTTCTTCAAGGAAGAAAGAAATGGTAGGTCTAAGAACATTGTTACGTAAGAGAACACTTGCCTGACACTTGTAAGACCCTGAGGTTGATCTGCAGGGCTGGGTATTTGTTTGTTTTTGTTTTGATTTTGTTGTTGTTGTTTGTTTTTTCTTTTTTTAATTTTAAATAAGCACTGAGAATTTGACCAAAGTTTCTTGAGAAAGAAAAGAGTTATCTAATTCCTAATCCCCTTTCTCTTTCATTCACACCCGCCTTTCTAGTTCCCAGATTGAACATTTTGTAGAAGAAACACCTCTTTTAGAAACCATAACCAGGTCACCCTTGACCCATGCCTTCCTAACTCCTTGGCAGTCTCTTGGCTGGTCCCTGTCCCCAACCCCAACAGACTCCTCCCCCTCAGGTGAGGCCAAACCAGTCAGAACCAGGGTAAATCACACTAGCCAAGAGTGACCATCCTCCCTGAGGAACTGGAACTGCTCCCTGTCTGGATTCCTCCTTTCCTGCAGTCCAAGCCTTCCCACCTTATTGTTGGCCCCACTGCTGAGTCGTACCCCCAACCCCAGCGGACTGGCTCCATTCAGAAGCAGGTCATAGCAGTCAGAACAGGATCAACAGGCACACCAGTTTTACCAGCATTCAACTGCTCAGGTGCAGCCAGACCAGTCAGAAGAACGGAGACTCAGCAAATTTACCTCAGCAAATGCAATTAATTTAGGAAATGAAGATGAATGTCTTGGGGATCAAGGCAGCTGAAGAACAGAGCAACAAAAGAGAGAAGAAACTGCAGAGATCTGAAAAGATTTTTGCACTGTGAAATAGTGATCGGCACCTGTGGGGGCAAATACACAGCACTGAAGCAAGCCCCACCCAGATGGACCAGGACCAGGAGCAGCACCTGGCTTCCACAAGCACGCCACACAGCTTCAAAGTCACAGGAATTAGCGATAATATAATAAAGAAGTCTATTTTCAGTAGTAGAAATTGCCATCTTTAGAGTGAGCACCTAACTTCTTAAAAGCGAGGCTCAATGGGAAGAGACCATCTCCAAGCAAAACAACCTGCACTTCAGAACAAGCTCCAAGGATACTGATAGAAATATAGAAACATCCAGCACCCAATATGGTAAAAATTCACATCTGGCATCCCAACACATGTGCAAAGAAGGAAAATAAACCAATAATGAAGAAAGAAATCAATTAATCACAACCGCACAGAGCTAAAATAAATCTTAAAGTCTGAAGGCAAGGCAATGGGAACAGCTGTTGTAGCTATTCCCCATATGCTGAATGCCATGTATAAAAGCAGAAGGTATTTCTAAAGACCCAAATTGTTCTTCTAGAATTAAAACCTCAACTGTACGGCATAAAAAAAAAATACTCTATTAAAAAAAAAGCATTTAAAACCTGAAGAAGAGAAGAGCAGCAAATTGGACGACGGCATAGCAACAGAAACCATTTGTATGAATTGCCAAAATAAAACACAGGGGAGGGAAACAAAGATGGGGACAAGGAGGAAGAAATAGAAACAGGAGGAAGAGGGGGAAAAAGGGAAAAGAGAAGGAGGAGAGAGCATCCAGGATCATAATATACAAGTAAGAAAGTCTGCAAAGAGAGGGAAGATATCTGAAGATTAAAAAACAAAACATTTCTACAAGGGATAAAGACTATAAATTTATAGAGTCAAAAACCATGGGAAATTTTTACTTGAAGAAAATTATACTAAGGCATACTATTGCCAAATGACTCAAAACCAAGAATAAAATATAAACCATAAAAGCAGACATAAAATAGTCAGTTTACAATATGAAGGTAGTTGATTCAAAAGGGCATAAAAATCCGGGACATGAAGAGCATTTAAAGCAGGTATGTGAGTTCGAGACCAGCCTGGTCTACAGAGCTAGTGCCAGGACAGGCTCCAAAGCCACAGAGAAACCCTGTCTCGAAAAACCAAAAAAACAAAACAAAAAAAAAAAACACTGATAGAAATGCAAAGAGAAAGGAATCCATATTTAACAAGGGGAGATGAAGGGGCCAGGGAGAGGGATTACACAGGTGTCTGAGGATCCTCCCATGACTTGTGCTTTTGCTCAACGTTAGAACTGGGATTATAATAATTTGCTTACTTCAGAATTTACTAAATTCTACATTGCTAATGCCAGTTATTATACATCAACTACACTGCAATAAAGCTGCTTAAATCTAAAAGACAAAAGGAAGGAAGAATTGATGGTACATGTAAAAGTTAGACAAAGACAGCATCTGAGTGGTGATATTTCATTTGCTTGTTAATAAATAAAGCTTGCCTGAAAATCAGAACACAAAACAGTCACACTAGTCAGCCATACAGGCCAGGCAGTGGTGACACACACCTTTAATCCCAGCAACCACACTAGTCGGTCATAGAGACAGGGCGGTGGTGATGTACAGCTTTAATCCCAAGACTAGAGAGGAATATAAAATGGAATAAGGCAGGCACTTGTTCTCTTTTATTTTTAGTGTGAAGATTTCATAGAGGTAAAGCTCTCTAGTGACTTGGCTGCTTTGCTTTTTCTGATCTTCAAGCAAGCATTATTTATCAAAATAAAAATGAAATACCACTACACATCAGAGCGCACCATCTCTCTCTACACAGATGCAGTAACTCTTCCCTGCCCTTTGTCCCACCTAGTACCCATCACCTGCAGTATGTTCATTCTATGTGCAATTTTGTTTTTCTTTGAAGTCTTTTTTTTTAATTGAGAAAAGGAAAAAAAAACAAGTTTCC
>NC_022023.1:10262417-10282105 GCF_000317375.1 Microtus ochrogaster
CCCCAGTTAGTTCCCTGGACAGCTGAGGATAAAGAACCTGAAATGACCCTATCCTATAGCAACACTGACGAATATCTTGCATATCATCATAGAACCTTCTTTGAAGTCTTATTCAGCTGGTGCCCCCTCATCTCAGAGTGTAGCAGGAGAAAGGAGGCCTCCTCCTCTACCATAGTTTTGGGGTAACTCTTTGGCACCAGGAAATATTGACAGCCAGTGGGAGGAGTTTCTAAACCCTGATTGTTACAGTCCAGTCATGTGAAGTCTTTTGTTTCAGGCAACATTTAGGTAACATGGGAAGAGAGAAGCTCACAGAATCCTAGCATTTTAAAATGTTATCAGTTCACTTCCCATCACAAAGTGAAAGTGTGTATAAGGTTATGAAATCATCATAAGATCATGTATATCTTTGTTCTGATCAATACCTTGTCTCTGGTTCTCTTTATGTAATAATGGGAAAAGTCATTGTCAACAAATACCTTCTCCTGTTCTACCCAGTTACACCTAAAGGAAGTCCTTAACATCTTTGTAGGAGGTGATTCATTTGTTAAAACATCACTTAGAGAGGCGAGGAATATAATTCATTCAGAAAAGTGATTCCTCACAAACATGAGGACATACAGTTGATCCTCAGAACAAAGATAAGAATGCCTGATATGGTGGCATGCTCTTAAGACCCTAGCATGGGGAGGTAGAAACATGAGGACCTAGTGGCTAGCTAACCCATCATTATTGCCCAATTAGTGAGCATCAGGCTATTGAGAGACCTCAGCTCTGAAGAGCTGGATAATATATACGGGGTTGGCACGAGGTTCATTGGAGGCCTCTGCATGCATGTGCAGACAGCCACACACATTTGCACAACTATTTTAAATAAGTAAATGAAACATAAAGCACGACCCTTCATCACTCAGAGAAAGGCTAGATCAATCACTGAAACGAGAAGTTGGAAAAACTGATCATTCCAACAATTCAGAACGACTGTGGGTCCATTTCTCTACCGCGGTTACATAGAAACTGTTGGTCTTTAAAGCATACTTATGCTGGATTTTCAAGTGACACATATTAACCTCCAATGTGGTCAACACGGAGTTTTTGTCTGTTTGTTTGTTTTGGGGATTTGTCATCATTGTCATTGTTGTTGTTGCTTTAAGGTGGACATCTCCTTAAGTGATGCTAAAGTGGTAAATTTCTATTGGATAGCCTCACTCCACAGTTTGGAAGATTTTTTAAGGGAAAGAAAAGGAGAACTGTGGCTGTGGTCTGTACTCCAAATGAAGTGGACCTGGTGCCCCTCACTGTCCATCACCCTCCCTGGAATGAGAAAGATATTTCTCAGTTGATAGACAAGAACCCTATCCACAGACTCATCTTGCTTGGAATCTGTATTATGACTATCTAATATATTCAATCACATTTCCGTCTCTGGGAGCAGATGAAAGGTGGAATGCCTGGGTTTCAAAATTAATTCCTTTTATTCCTTTTCGAGACAGTTTCTGCACTGCAGAAAGGTATCTAGGCTCTCTGCTCATTTCTTATTTATAAGCCAAACTTCCCGTCTGAAGCATCTCCAGTTCTTCCCCAAAGCTAAAAAGGTTTCAAAGTAACTGAAGTCTAGATTTTTTTTCAAAGTGCCTAGTGATTCACTCCTTAAACTCCCATACTACTTTGAAATTAATTTAAAAAGAAGTCAGTATTCCAAGGTTAACTTCACATACCCACCTCTGTGTCAGAATGGCTGCTAGCTCAATACAGTTATTGAAATAGCATTCTGGTTTCAAGCAGTGGAAATCCAATGAAATCGGCTTATACAAAAGAAGAGAGAAGGAATCAGAGAGACAAGAATAAATGTCTCCTACACACATATGCAAGTGTGTGAGCATGTGAGTGAGCATGTGTGTATTGGGCATGTGTTTTATTCATATCTGGTTTTCCCTGTGATTTTTCATCTGTGTTTCTCTACTACACATGTGGCTTTTTCTGCATACCTCTGTATATATCCATAAGTATCTCCAGCTTCATCTGTCCACACAATGACCAGAACAAGAATGCTGTCTCCTAACTTCTAATTTAAAAAATACCAGGTAAAGATTTTGATACTCTTCCCAAAGCTTGTGATGTTATCATTTTCTATCTCTGTTCCAAAATCATAGTTTAAATAGAGAGAAGAGGAAGGAGAAAGGGGAGGTAAAAGTATGGAAAGATGGAGGAGGAGATTAAAGCACCCAAGACTTCTAAAGGAATAGTCAGACACTGGGAAAAACAGTCTAATGAGTAATCTTACACTTCACTTATTACCAACCATATCCTCAAAATACACTAATGGCATTTTCATTTTATACATATCACATTTTAAAACAATAACCACTATCGCAAAAGATATGCACGCAAAGCTGCAATTAGCAAAGATGTCTTAATTGCATGGTCCAAAAAATAGTTGTAAACTACATACAGTTTTATTTGACAGACCAAAACTTTTCTCCTTGAGCTTTCAAAATTGAAAACTCTATTGTTCTACCATGTACAATCATATGTTAGTTAAAATAACCACTTCATAAAAAATGGTAGCTTCTTGCTTTCTTAACTATGGAAGTGTTGAAGCTCATATTTGCCTTGGAGTCTCAGGTTAATCAGCAATGTTTTTCCAAGTATGGTCCTCTAGAGAACAACACAGCTTTATTATAATACATTCAAACCATGACAAATCTCATCTATTTTCCAAATTGTTAAACTGGGATTTTTTTTCCTGTTTTTTGTTTTAGTTGTGGGAAGAATGATGCCAGATGAGAAAAGACATTGGGTGACAAGAAAACTAAACTCATATCATATCATCATGTGATCTCTGCCAATGGGTCCTTCATCTAATGTAGACTTGGACCTCTTTCTGGAGCCATATCCAGTGAACACCATTACAGCTCACTGCAAAACCTAGAAGTGATGGATATTCTCCTTGTATAGACACACACCTAGACACCTTGTAAATATGTGAAAGTTATATTGGGAAAAACTAAACATGTTCCCTTATAGACACGTGTGACCACTAATAGCACAAACTATCTTTACATAAAAAGAATATTTGTTATAACCAAAAATACAGAAAATATAAGAAAAACCTTTCATGATATGATGCTATATGGTATATTTTTCTATTTGATAAGATATTTGTAGACATTTGTATAAAATTAATTTTTTTCCAAAAAGATGACTAGTTGCAAAGTATAATTTAGCCATGTTAATATATCACTATTTAATTTCTATTGCTAACTATGTATTTTACTATTTTACAATTATAAGTAAGACTTAATAACTCACATCTATAAAGGATTTTTCCAACATTTATTATTATTTCCAAGAATGGAATTATTAGATAAAAGGTGGTGAATTATTTTCAAACTCTTTACATATTATTAAATTACTTGAGAGTAAGGATACATCAGTCTTCCTCTTAGTGACATCACCTAAGAGTGACTATTTCCCTTCATCTTTGTTATCACTAGAACTGTCATATGGCCAAAATATTTTAATCAAAGTTTTTTAAACAAAATTTTCAAGACAGAAATTCCAACTTAATTCATTTTTTATTTACTGGCTGGCTTCATCTGCCCCATGGCTAGTGTCCCTATAATTGTTACTTATTAAATGCAAGAAAGCAGCTTTATCACCTATTCTTGACCTATACAGAATTTTGGAGTGTCTGCCAGAAGCTTCCATGGTATTAGGGAGTGTTAATTGTGCTTGTTTTCCTATACCAAGAATGAAAAGTATCCTCTGAATCCACACACTAACTCCTTTATGCTCTCCATGTTGCAAACTAATGACCTATCCCCTCGGTTCAGGTACCCGAAACTTTCAGTACATGGGTGGCATGCAGCCACCCACTTATCCCATTGCCTTCTCCCTCTCACTCCTCTCTGTTTGTCTACCCATTTGACACAACAAGAGATCCGCTACCCTACGGAATCTGTTAAAACGGCATCACGTGTACTTTCCTTTTCCTGATACCAGTTAGCATCACTGAAGAAAGGTGGATGGTGGCTAATGAGGGTGTACAAGGGAGAGATAGATAAGCTATGATTGTGTATCTATGGTAACCATTCTACCAACCAAGCCCACAAAGAATGTTCACACCTACTTAATACATTCTTTTTTTTTTTTTTTTTTTTTTGGTTTTTCGAGACAGGGTTTCTCTGTGGCTTTGGAGCCTGTCCTGGAACTAGCTCTTGTAGACCAGGCTGGCCTCGAACTCACAGAGATCCGCCTGCCTCTGCCTCCCGAGTGCTGGGATTAAAGGCGTGCGCCACCACTGCCCGGCTACTTAATACATTCTTGACGTTTCTAGTATGCACTTAAGATACTCATGAAACTTACTTATTTTCAGTCTCCCTATAATCACAACAAAGACTCCCAACAGATAAGGCATGAAAGGTGATCTAAGGCCAGACTGTGTATAGCTACCTCCTAGCACTATGGGCAGAGACTGTATCTAATCAATTTTGACTTCTCCAAATAACTAATGCTGTACTTCATGCACAATAAAGTTTAACAAGATTATGTATTTGCTGAATCAAATCATTTCTACTGAAATTAAATGTGATCAATAAAGGATGAACTTAATTCTATCCGTGAAAATTTATTCTCCACAAAAAGCCAACTTTCATCACACTGTGTGGAGGAATGATTGCATGTATGCAGTTACTGGTCATAAAAATTGGTTCATCATGCTTGAGGAATTTTTATCATGTATTTACTGTACATCATAGGGTCTAGCAAGTTATTTTCTGAAAATTTATTTTACGGATAAATGTATCCACATGCAAAAACAAAAAATGTGCACATAAATATTTGCTGCATTCTCTTTAAAAGAAAATAAAGTCAACAGATATGTTTATTACTAAAAGACTAGTTGAATAATAATTAGACCATATATTTCTAACATAACAGATAATGTAATTTTCTTGGTATGAACCAAAACGTGCAGATAAACTGAGATCATAAGAGTTCACACCTATAACCCCAGCATTCATTCAGAAGAATCGATACAAGTTCAAGCCTGGGATATATAGTTAAACTTCAGGCCAGCCAAGACTACATAATATGTAAAACACTATCTCAAAACAAAAATATATGAGCATGTGTGTATGCACATATAGACAGACACCTAGATAGATATGAAAGTTCTTCAAGAAAAAAAGCAGTATGAGGTAGAAAAATAAATTAAGAAAGAATGTATCCTCAGAATAATATTATGTCATGTTGTATGATGATAAACAAACACTGTTGATGTTTTCTAGAGTAAAACCAATGACAACTAATAGTCAAGGATTTAGATACAGGGGATAGACATTTAATATTCAACTCACTGCTCAAATTTTTATTCTATGTTAGGTCCTTACATTTCATTATTTTAAAGCATTAGAACAGAAATAAATTTGTACTATTACAAAAGTAGAAGGGGCCTCAGTGACCATCGCCTCAGAAGGGAGAGACAACAGTTGCCTTATTGTGTGTCCCTGGTCACACAGCTATTTAGTGACAGAATTCCAGCTGAGGCTAAATTCCTTAAGTAATCTACAAGCTATGTGTCATTTCCTGAGCATGTACTGCATGCAAGCAGTTAGAAACATTATCCCAAGCACTTCAGATAGAATATCTCGAATTTTTAAGAACCCTTCTAAGAACATGCTGGAAAACTGGTTTTCATTTTTCAGGGCTTTGTAAAAACTGAACAAATTCTCTTCCGAGTGCAAACAACATGAATCGCCAACTAGTTTACACATATGAACTCTTATCTCTTTTTATTTCATAAAGGGAAAACATTTCTATTAATCAATAAGAAAAATGAAGAATTTGCTGATCATCCACTAGTTGGTATGTGTCAGTCCTGGTATGTTAACTCTAAATGACACAATTCCCTGAGCCCATTTATAATGTGATAGAGTAGTTTTGAAGTTTTACAGTGTATGAGTTAGCTAGTACATTAGAAAATCAGTATGATTTCTGTGTGTTCCATGTACCTCTTTCTGATTCTGAAGCCAAAATCTCTTTATCAGCATTGACTACTGATGAGCAAACCTTGGCTCACTAAGGGAAAATTAACACTGAAAACACTGTAGAGTTCAAGTAAAATTCTGGGCACACAGAGCTTCTTCTCTTTTAGAAGGAATTTAAAATTCCCCAAACAAAAATCTTAATGTTGCAAACTAATTACTGTGCATCTGCTACAATAATTACTAGATTCAGTAATTTTCAATTCAATTCTTTTAAAATTGGGCTTCACAAAGCTTCCAGTGACAGGTATTTTAGTTTTATGACTCAACTTAAATTTTTTTCATCCTCAGTTATATGCTTCCAACTGTATACACGGACAAGACCACAAGAGACAGGGTCTTCTCAGATCTACAGTTTTCCAGTTTCCAATATCCGGCTCTGGGACCAAGCTAAGCAGATTAGTTTTATTTCTGTGTTAAATTTCTCTTCTGCACAGTATATCTCTTCTTAAAAGACGTGTGTGTGTGCGTGTGTATTTATGTCCAAAATTGGGAATCAGATTCCCTAGAGCTGGAGCTTGTGAGCCACCAGACATGAAAGCTAAGACCTGAATGTCAATCCTTGAAGGAACAGCAAGGACTTTTAACTACAAGGACATCTCTCCAGCCTGAAAATAGCATATTTTAAGTAGGTGCATGCATATACAACTCATTTTTCATGAAAATTATACAATGTCAGTTGTTTTTCTATTCCAGAACTTGCAGCCACTGTTGTCACATATGTTATCTTGTTGTGTGATGGAAACACTACACCATCTTCAGTCTAACCATGATCATTTAACAAGTGCAGAAAATAAGAAAGCAATTTCATAGTCTTCTATACTTCTGTACAGTTACTTCATTCCTTTGTATGTATCCAGACTTCCACCTACTACCATCGCTGGTCTCTGCTTGTGGGGCTTCCTATGTTTACCATACTGCAAGTCTGCTAGTGAAGGATTTGGTTCAGACTAAAGTAATCATTGTTTCGTTTTCATTTTTTAAAAATATTTCCTTTAGTATGGAATGCCACACTGAGTTTTTATTTTCACATTGCTTTGATGCTGTGGCTCTTGCATCATCTCACTGATGACATTCTTTCTGGTGACAGTTCTGCAGAGTTCCCTGTCTTTGTCCCTTTATGCAATGTATCTGGTGTCTGCTGGCTTGTTTTCTCTTCATCTCTTATTTTGTGAAATTTGATCATGGATGGTCTTTGAAGAGTTGTCTTTGTTTCTAATTCTAGGAGTTTTTTAAGCTTCTTGAATTTATCTGTCTATAGCTTTCATAAATTTTAAAGACTTTTGGCTGTTTTTTATTTAAATTGTTTCTATCTACACCCAATGCTTATTTTGTTCAGGGGATACAACAGTACAAATGTCTTAGCTACTTTCTCATTTCTGCAATAAAATGCCCTGCCAAAACAAATTATGAAGGAAGTGTTGGTTTTGACTTATCTATCGTTCCAGAGGGATGCAGTTGTCATGGTCAAGGAGACAGGGCTACAGGCAGGGACACACAGCTGCAGGAGACTAGTAGGACTTGTGTTCAAACATGTGCACCTATGGGGGACATTCTGTATTCAAACTACCACAGCAAATACTGGACAACTTGAAGTTGTCTCATAAGTCACTTATATTCTTCCATTTCTCTTGTTGTTTTAGTTTGGATAGTTTCTATCTATTGCTGTGTCAAATTCATGCAGGAGGAAGATGACATGTCTGCGGGTGTAGCTCAGTGATAAATTACTTGCTTACTATGTGTAAGGCCCTGAATTTGACCTCCATCGTTGCAAATATATATATATATATATAATGTTTTATATAATATGTATTTGTATATTTAATATGCTATATAATATATGTATATTTGATATAATATACATGCATTAATCTAAAATATGTATAAATATTTTAAAGAGTCTGTCAACAGGCTTACTAGAATATATGTGTATATGCTGCGGAGTAACAACATTTTTAGAACAAGAATGCTCTGACTATAGGCTAACACATCGATAAATGACAATGTCATATTGTGATAGCAGAAAGGCCGGACTTCCTTGGTTGAAGAGTTAGAGTTCTGCAGCTTGGAAGATGAGGTTCAAAACCCAAAAAGGTTCCACTAATGTGTTAGCTCTGGAAGTTAGATAGATTGTTCTCCCAATATCTCTCTTTTCATATTTCTAACAGAGGAAATGAGACCACCTCATCTCCAAGTTGTGTTTCATGAGTTAATACAAGCGAAGTACCCAATGCCTTCATATAATAAGATCCTCTTACAATGACAGTGTTTCTTGCTCTGTTCATCAGCACATCCTCTTTCAAACAATCTACTAATCAAGTATTTCCAATGGCCTCTACTTTTTATTTGTAACACACACACACACACACACACACACACACACACACATGCACACACACAATGCCCTGTGAGAAACCCCATAATGTGCAATCAGTCGCCTAGCCCACTTTTCTCGTCTCCCAAGTGTCCACTGTCAGCAATTATAGAAAACAGATCCAATATCCATCACGTTTGTTGACTGGGTAGCAGAATTTTGAGGGGGAGCATGTTTAGAAAACATAAATAAAGCAGAATAACTGTGCCACAGAGTACACGAGAGGAAATGGGGAAAACAGGACCAAGGAGGCTGCACACGGGCTTCGGCATACCAAATGCTCTTTCTTTGCTTTATCCTGGCTGGAAAGAGTTAGTGTACAAGTATTCCACAGTGTCTCTGAGGTTACCACCACTCTACCCGTTCAATTTTAAATTCTATTGTTCTGTTGGGGACATTTCAATAACATTTATTACAAAGATATGCTATGAGATCATTCCAGGACATAAATGCCCTCTTTCTAATATTTCATAAATACCTTGATATCGACACAATCCATTATTCTCCTAAACAAAGATGCTTCCTGTTATAGAGTGCTGTCTTTCATGTTTTTGTGTACATATTCATATTTCACAGAGTTCAGGACCTACTTTTCACTGACTATAAATGTCCTGATGAGAGGGAAAGTGCACTATTCCTGTTTTCTTCATTGCAAGTGAGCAGCTAGCACACTCAGATAATGGCACACTCAAGGGTACTAGGTACTCTCCGCATGAAGGGAGCACTGTATTAAATCATTTAACTCTCACAGAAACCAATCAGCATAAGTATTATTGACATGTCAGCATGGAGGGGCGAAGTAAAGTAACTCGCTCAGGATGACACAGCTGTGAGCAGAAGATCTCCACCTGGAAGGTCCTTAATCAGTGCTCTGCTTCTGAGAGTTTCCTTCTACTGAAATGAACTCCTGAATTACAATCTAGTACAAAAAACCACTAACTTAACCAAATGACGTATTACTCAGGAGAAAAAAAAAAACTGAAACCCAAGGGAAAAAGTATCTCGTTCAAGGGAATGTAGTTTCTTATTCATTAAGTTAACACAAGTATACAGCGATAAGCATGTTCCTTGTATTGAGCTCAGAGAAAACTAAGAACCTCCCAGAGCCCGGGATATTAGCTTTCCTACGCGGACTCTCTCCTCAATGCATACCAGTAAGGAGAAGTCAGGTGGGGGTTCTGAGCAAAGATTGCAATAACAACAGAAGGAACTTAGAGAAGGTAAGATGAAGGCAGCTGATAGATCTCAGACAAACAGAAAGCACTTGTGAGGAGTTGCCTTCCCTCTTCATGCGATGGAACGGCTACCAAGGTGTTTCGTCCACAGGGGGAGAGCTTGTTTGGCAGAAAAGAAATTTACATCTCTCCAAAGAAACAGAATGTGTAAAAGAGAACGACACACAAGAAGTGGGAGTGCATAGCTGAACTTTTGATGAAAATGAGAGAGCATGGGGGAGAGAATGGTGAGCTTGAATTGGGCAGAATCAAAGAATCAAAACCGATCTCATCCATCATGAGCAGAAACAAATGTTTACCTACCCACAGTCTCATTGCTTCCCTTTAAGGTGAGAAGTTTCAGGCAGTTGACAGCCACCTGTGACAAGAAATGAAACACCATTTGAGACTCTCAAACTAATGTGATTACCTACGGCAGCTATTAGCCGCACTCGAATTTCAGGGCCACTAGAATGGTCAAGATAACAAGGAGACACTTATGACCAGAGGATGTGAACAAGAAGTCCAGGCCTACAGTTGCGTCAAACACACACACACACACACACACACACACACACACACACACACACACGAATCAGAAAATGTTCAGGCCTTCAATCTGTTCGTTCAGACCACCCCTCACAGCTGCCGCCAATACACACATAAGGTTCTGAGTGCCTTCTGAAGTCAACTTTTCTATACCTAAATTCCCCTTAACTTAAGAAAGCAGACCAGTGATCATTTCTATGGATTCTGAAGAAAGAGGGTGCATGAACACAAGGGTCCAAGATAGAAACAGAATTTAGTCACGCTTCCTCTTGGCCATTTCCTGCAACCCAGTACAACTTCTGCAAGCATTTCTACCACACTCATCTCAAACTTTCCAGCATCTTCTTGCCCGTCTTCTGATGGCTAAGAGAAACCTTAGGCAGGAAACACATCTACATCAATCCAGAGGAGGGTAGCAGCCTGTCAGAGCACAATATTTGAGACAACGTAAGAGTATTTTGCCTCTGCTACAGATCCTTGTAGCCCCGTGTCAAAACGTTTTAGACGCTTTGTGATTTGGAACATGCTTCCTCCCTCAAGGAAAAACTGGCGAACACAAGCTTTGACAGCCACTTTTTCTTCAATATAGCCACGTACCTTTGTACACATACACCCGAGGGTCAATTCATTTCCCAGTTTGATCTCCTCCCTCGCTTTGAAGCCAGCAAGCTCTAAACAAATCCTGTTCTTATTCTGTTTCTTCTAATTTGCCTACTTGTTAAAGCTCTACATTGAAACACAGAATGAAAATTCAGGTTATTTTCTTTCCATGCCTCTTCTTTGGATGGCAGGAAAAGATAAGTTCTTCAGAAATTGTCAACACCCCACTGCTGTTTGGTTTCAGACTGGTGATTCTCTGGGATAAGGTGGGCAGCAGCTGTGAGACTGGGTATCTAATCCCATCTGCATTACCCTTCAGGACGCCATTTTCACTATTGTTATTGCCAGCATGGTTTGTAGTCTTATCTCCTATGGTTTTCTTGGCTGAGGAATTGTTCTCATGAGATGCTGGTAACAGTAACCTTTATGGAAATGAGTATTTCCAGATGAGATACTTCCTTAAAGATGCAGGAACTATTAATAGCATAGTGTTCAGATCTATATATTCACAGATAAGCCATTTAGAAAAGTACTGGGCCCCATTAGAACAAAGGTCAAGGGATTTCACTTAGCCTTCTTATCTCCATGTTCATAAATCTCTGAGCATCTCCATGTCAGGAACTTTCTCCTCCTCATAGCCTCTAGCATGTTGAAAGATTTTTATTTCTTCTGAAACCTTTGAGTATAATCAAGGGAAAAGTACACTATTTGAAAAAAAAATGTAGTCTAGCCAAAAAGAATCATGTCAAGAAAGTGCAGAAGTCTAAATAACCCTGAGGGCAATGGGAAAATGAGTTTTTCAACATCTCTTCCAGACATCAAGCCAGTGTCTACTATACACACACACACACACACTCCTCTAGATGTCACAAAAATTCTGTTTTGCTTCTTTTCCTCTCCACTGGCATCTCTAACTGAAATTTCTGCCTCCTGGGATTGTAGACCAGAGTTCTGGAATTCTGTTCACTTTGTCACAGAGAATTGAAACACACCAACAAGCAGATAGTGCTCTTCTGGTGTAGACTGATCCATGGCCCTAACCAGTCACTTAACTACTAAAGACCATTGCATCTAGCCAACAGTAAAGCAAATAACAACAATAATACATTCAAACATAGCACCATCGCCCATCAATCTGCTTTCCTCAAGCACCCCGCTAAATTATACAGAAATAAAGAAAAAAGTGGCTATTGTGTCTTGTACCTTACAAGGTGACAATAGACATACAGGGGAAGTTATCTTTCCCAGCCATAAAGTCACTCTTCTCTAGCCGGAGCTGGGGTCGGAATTCCCTAACTGTGTCTCGAATGAATTCTGACCCAAACACTCTACTGCCATTCCAGAGGGCTCGTTGTGAGGTTCTAGTTCTTGCCCGCATCTGCAAGCACCAGTCTGGACTAGAGCAAATAGCAAAGAGTGCAGCTTAAAGCCAAACAAGCCTACAATTGAGTTTCAGCGCCACCCCTTACACAGAGTGAGCTGGCCACTTAACCTCTCTCGGTATGCTTCACGAGTGGCAGTAAGATTTGAAATGGCACATTCAGGAAGAGCCATATGGAAACTCATTCTTCCTCGAAGTGTTCCCTTTGTCCCCTGCCACTCTTCCTTGTCCTCAGTGCCACCGAACCAATGACTGTCAGGGTGATGCTAATGAAACAAATCTACTATAATTCATCTGAAACTGAACTCATTTGTATAAATTGAAGCTGAAGGGAATGCTTTGCCCAAAAACAGACTAATGCAGAAGCCAACACCTTGAGGATATCCTTATCCTAGTCAACTGACAAGTAGGACATGGGTGTGGGCGAAGATACAGGGTGTAGTTGTAATTTGAAACCAGAGTAAAAGTCAGTTTTCTAAATGCTCTTCTAGATTGCAGTACTGACCAAACTTCAGTATGTGTGTGAATCTGTTAAAATGCAGACTTAAGACAATTGGTTGGTCCTGGAAAAAGCCTGAGATCCTTCCTTTGAGTTCCCAGATGATGTCCAGACTGCTGATGACCCAACAGTATGTTGAGCAGCCAGCCCTGCAGGACTCTCTAAAAGGCTTGTGTTAATTACTCGATGAATAATTCAGCTTCAGTGTACCCAGATTAGCAGAACATGACCAACTCATTCCAGATCCCTGTCTTCCTAGGAGGATAGTTTGCTTGGCCCCAGGCTGAATACAGTCATTTCCATCTGTAGCTTTCCTCAGGAAGGGTCCTGCAATTACCTAGGTTTTATTTATCGTTTTTTTTTTTTTTCAATGCTGAATTCACAGCAAGCTATGCTCAAGAATTAGTTTGCTCTTTTGTAGCTGGTAAAGTGAAGGAGAAATCCAAGAACAACCCAAGACTACAGAGCTACCATCAAGCTACAGGCATTAACTGACTATGAAGGACAACCGTTGGTGTGCCCATGCCACACCTGCCTCATTGTTGGTTGACATTTCTTTGGGAAAATAGATTTGAACACGAGAGTATGAAGACCGCCTCCTGTTGAGGGAAGATGTTTGTTCGTTCCCAGCTGTTCTGACTTGAAATAATCACACAGAAACTACATTATTTGCAATATTGTTTCGCCAATGGCTTAAGTGTATTTCTACCTAGCTCTGATATCCTAAAGTAACCCATCTCCATTAATCTGTGCATCTCCACGAGGTCATAGCCCACCAGCAAAGTTTCAGCAGGCTCTAGCAGAGGTGTCTGCTGGCTAAATGGCTTCTCTCTGACTCTGCCTTCTTTCTCCCAGAATTCAGTTTAGTTCACCTTCCCCCCTCCAGCTCTATTCTGCCTTGTGAAGATCCAAAGTAGTTTATTAACCAATGGTAATAAAACATATTCATAGCATACATCACCTCCCACATCACCCCTACTACTTTTTTTAATTCAGCCTTAGATACTGATTATAGCAGAGTAGGGGTGGGATAAACGATAAAACATATAGTTATCATTTACTATGTTCTGTGTGGAATGCTCTGCATTATATATTAAAACACTCTTAAGATTCTAGGGTCAATGCTATTTAGCTCGTCTTCCAGGTGAGAATCCACCACATCAAGAAGGGTTAACCAAACTGGCTCACACTCCCACAGGAAGAACTGGTGAAGCAGGCTTCAAGGTGAATGCATCTAACTGTTAGCATCTCTTGTTTCCAGACACAGTGCTTTATGGATGTGCTGTGTCAGTCAGTGAGCTTGCGCAGGTTGAGCGGATTGGCTGATTTATTGACAGATTGGTTGATAATGTTGGCAGGGATCAATATGTCTTTTGGCCAAGTCAACCCACAGCTGACTTTTATTGCTTCAATTTGGCCTATAATTGATGTGACTTTTGCTCTCCAGCCAGTTTGTGAATTAAAAGAACTCAATTTGAGCTCATATTTCACTGGAATCTGCCACTCAAAGCTTTATTAAGAAGGCCTCACTTGTTGAGCTTGGCATAAAGACAGGAGTTCTGAGAGAGGAAACAAACTTATTATCATCTTTGAGATACAAATGCATTTGAGTTTTTCTGGTCAGTACATTCCGACTAAAGACCAAGATTAGATATATGATCCAGCAAAGGAAGAAAGAACAACTAGAGCTCGGGAATGAAGAGAGCACAAATCCGGATTGTGTTTCTTATGGAAACATAATGTGCTATTCTCATTCTCTTCCCCGTCCCTGGCTCTCTTCACCTCTCTCCAGTCACCACCCTCACCTGTACTTTAGTTTCTTTCCTGAAATCTCACATCACCGATGTGCCTGCAACTCTGTGTTGCCAGGATGCTCACTGTGCTTCCAATTCTCCCCGCCCACCACCGTGACAGCATCTGGTTCAAACTGTTGAGGAGAAAATGCTGCATTCAGTTCAGTGTCCATTATAATTGAGAGCTGACACGTATGCAAGCATTTACTCAATGATTTCCAGAACCCAAAGTAGCAATGGGACTTGAGGAGATATTTACAACCAAAGGGACATGCCTAGAGCAAATTCCTGAAACATCTGCCTACCTCTCGGGATGTGAAGAAGGACACTTCAAAGAAATCCCACACTATCTCAGAATTGAGAAATAAATGGTTATTTATTTAGGGGTAGACTCACAAATCAGAATCTTCTGCTTGAACGGAGAACAGAAACCAAATCCAGCAGATGGAAAGAGAGTGGACGCATGCTACACATCGGCTTATATAGTATAAGAGGCCACGCCCCAGTGGGCGGGTAACCACAAACTGTTAGACTTCCTACAGCAGGGATGAGGGTGAAATAGTCACAATCTTCAGATTCGAAAGCAGAGCAGAAAAGATATAAGTCCAAAAAAAATAATCCCAGCAAGCATTTCTGTTCTGTGGGGTTTTTTTTTCCTCATTTAAACAAACTCTTTTGCTTTGCAACTGTCAGACTCAGTCATAGGGTTGATTGAGTGTCAGATGAATGTTCCACAGGTTTCCAGTCCTTTGTCAGGAAAATGAACAACAATAAAATCAGTATATGATAACCTTTCCCCCTACTCTCTGCTACCATGAGAGCCTGCTGTGTGTTAGGCTCTAGAGACGTGTTCTGCGTCCAGCAAAGCTAGTATAATCATATGAGGAAGAGTGGATGCTCCAAAAATTATTCTACCAGAGAAGGGTTTCAAAGCATAGTCATCTGCTCCCTGCCCCATATAGCCTATGATGAGCCATGGGATTCCAGTAAGAGCATAGAGGAGGACCTTACGGGTTGTGCCTAAAATGTCCGTTCCTAGTCCTCACCCTAAGCAAACGGACTTGGAAGCTGTGTTGGTCATCTTCACATCTTTATATACTGCCATACCTGCATGAAGGGAAGAAACCTTGGTTTTGATTTGTGGTTGCAGAGTTCACGTCCAGAGTCAACTGGCTGCATTGCCTTGGGGTCTGTGATAAGGCAGGGGACAGATGAGGGAGCAAAGCTGCTCACTTGGTAGTCACTTGAGGAGAGCGAAAGAGGGGAGGGAGGGAAGGAAGGAGAGGGGAGGACGATCTGTGACAAGGGCCTCAGTATGCCCTTTGAGGAAACACTGGCAGTGACCTACTTCCTTCAACTGTGCCCCCTCCTAGCAGCACCATAAGGTGGGGACCATGTTTCAACCTGTGGGTTTGGGGAGTCCATTTGAAATCCCAACCCTAGCAGGAGCTCAGGGTGAGAGACCCAGGAAAAGCTATTTGAAAACAACACCCCAGGTAAGCTTTTTCTTTTTCCCTTTTCAGTAAAGTATTTGAGAAGCATCAAAGTGAAGCCCTGCAGTAACCACAGAGAAGAGAGACTTAAGAAGGACAAGAGACTCCCCCAAGGAGTGATAGTTGAGTTGAGCGTCAAATGTATACACCAAGAGAAGAACGGTGCTCTGAGAATTCAAGGCAGAGAGAAAAGGAAAGGCCAGAAGCACAAAAATCTTGACAAGCTCTGAGGCTCAGTAAACAGACAATTGGTTGAATCGTATAATTCTATATGAAGAATGGGAAGGTTTGAACCTAGAGCCAGACCAGAAAGTTACCCTGTATACAAACCTGAAAAGACAAAAGATTCCAAGAGTCTGCTAAAACAATTTCTCCAGCCCAGCATGGTGTATCGCATCTGTAACCCCAGTAGAAGCTACAGAAAGAGGGTTGCCACGACCCCGAGACTAATCCCAGCCATAGTGTGAAGTCCTATTTGGAAAAAGAAGAAGGAATGAAAATAAGAAAAGAGGGAGGGAAGAGTAGGAAGGGGGGAAGGAAGGGGGAAGGAAGGAAAATAGACAGAAGAGGAGAGAAAAAAGAATACTCCACAAACACCAAATCCAACACCAGAGTCTCTAATTTAGAATCTTTTATCACTTCTCTGGTGTTCACATAGCCTGCTACTATCCTGACCTATAAAAAGCCCTCAATTCTCATTCAGCATGTTGAAATGAAATAGAAACAGAAGGCCTCGTTGCATCTAAGGCTGCTCTCAAAAAGGAATGGACTTCTTGAGTTCCGACCTGAGCAGTCTTACATAAAGCTGGAGAGGAACCCTGCAAAAGTGTCCTTCTACACGCTCCTGAAAGGCTGAGCAGACGAGGATGCCTTCATCTGAGACACCCGCCTTTCCTGTGCTACTGCATGGCCCTACACTCACCTGTTACACAGGAGAGGCAAGGGATCTCCTATGGTCTCCCTGCTAAGACCCGGCATTTCGGCTGACCACAAGTCATGTCTCCCTTCCCTTAACTGCTTCTGCCCTGGGACTTAGTTCCTATAGCTAAAGTTTTCCAAAAAGAATGTAGAGAATCAGCTCAGACTTTGGGGAATACCCAAAGAGGAAGAGCATCAGTTTTCCAAAAAGCTTACAGCATCAGGTGAGATCTCTGGGGGATGGCTCAGAGAGTAAGATTCATGAGGACCAGAGTTTGGGTACTCAGAACCATGTAAAGATGGACACAGTGTGAACATCTGTAATCCCAGCCCTCCAACAGGTGGAATAAAGAGACAGGAGAGCCTTTGTAAACTCAGGGACCAGCCAGTCCATCAGCGCTCAGCTCAACTGGAGACTGTCTTCAACAGGGTGGACAATGAGGACAATCCACATTACCCACTGACCTCTACATGCAGGCTGTGGCACATGCATGCCCATTGTCACACACAGGAATACACAAGTGTGTCTATGTGTACACGTGCACGCATGCAAACACACACACACACACACACACACACACACACACACAGGTTTTTTAAGTACCCAGAAAAGTCTGCTTGGCTGTCTTCTTTTCTTCCTTCCTTATTTTCTTCCTTCCTTCCTTTCTTCCCTTCTTCTCTCCCTTCCCTCCCTCTCTCCTTCTCTCCGTCCTTCCTTCCCTCCTTCCTTCCTTTTTCTTCCTGTTTCCTTTTAATAGCAACAGGCCACACTTGCATTTAGTACAGTCACCTGAGGTGTGATTGAGAGGAAATCACTGCTTGTCGTTTCCGGCTCTGTGGGAAACATCATCCAGTCAAACTTAACTAAGCCTTTTATTTCCTCCATTTGCTCCTCATCAATTGCAGCCTGTCAGCCCACAGCACAAGCCCCAGCAGAGAACCCTTTGCCCTGGCACTCTGCATAGAGCAATTGCTCCTGCCTAACAGATCAAATCTCCGGGTCATTTTGTTCTTTCTCCATTAGAAGAAGCTCCCTCCCAGAGCGACATGCCAGCCCTGTTTAAGGGACTATTTAGAGCGAAGTAAGGTTTTGTAATTTCCTGCTTTTGCCTCTCTGTACCTTCCTTACCCACCTCTGCCACCCAGAAGCACCACAGGAAACCCCAGCTTCCTAAGAGAAGCATGCAATTTTCCATGTTTCTGACATTTTCTCTCACATTTAGGAGATTTTTCAGAGTTGGTGTTTAGAACTAGCACCATTAGCAGCTCACAACAGCAAGGAGATGAGCATACTCAAGGGTGGGCTGGACTTCAGCATGCCCATGAAGGATGGGATTTTGAAATTTAAATAAATGAGACTCAACATCAACACTGAAGGAATGCTGAAGCCACTTCTTCATTCCTCACAATGTAGACAAGACGATATCTCTGCATTGAAGCCACTACTAATTGAGTTTTTTCTTTCTTGATACCAAATGCATTCCTAACTGAGTGTGTGTTTGTGATGCTTGCCAGGCATCTACGGGAGTCACTAATATTTGATAATTAGTTCATACCTCCTCTCGTCCCTATGTAACTCTTCAAAACATATTAGGTCACTCTTGTGGGGGAGGGAACCTTTAATATTGTCCTTCAGATGCCAGTCACCTTGATTTTGCTATTTTCTTATTGTTTGTTTGTGTTAGACAAGAGTCTCTCACGGAAACCCTGGGCTCACTGAAGATTAGGCTATTTCAGCCTCCCCAGAGCTGCGATCACAAACTCACACAAACACATCTGACTCTTCTCGTGGGTTCTGAGGTCTTCATACTTTAGCAGAGAGCATTTTCCCTTTACGGAGTGTGCTATCTTCCCAATCAAATTATCCGTGTTCAGGATGTTTGAAACCTAGGACCTAGGGATGGATAGAGACTGGATTTGTGCAGCTAAAACCTGTCAGCCTATTTGTCTATCCCCCACCCACTCACAGATCAGATTTTCAGTGGATGAGAGTCAACACCCTGTGACACACGACTGCTCTAGCCGCAGCTACTGCGTTCTCCATTTCCTGATTCCTCCTCCTGCCCTCATTCTTTCAGCCTGCCTGAGTCTCCTCTGTTCTTAAACTTCTAGCTATCTTGGGTAGCTAGACATTAGCAGACTTGAAGGTCTATGATAATGGACACCGTCCCCTCCTTATAATCAGCTATGGACCACACCTCTGATTTCCATGGTAACATGTTAATTTTAAAGGGGGAAAATATCACAAGGGCCCCTCCTTAAAACACCATCTTAAAGTGGTCAAAGTCCAGGTAGCAGGGACTCACTGAGACCCATTATTGGCAGTAATTTCCTCCAAGTAAAGTGTAGAGAGCTATTTTATAGATTTATATTTAAGACTTTTGAAAAATATTCTCTAATCTACCCTGTTATGTGATTTTGGGTTAAACGAATGGAGCCTGGGGTCTAGCTCTAACCCTAGGTGAAAGCATGACATTCTAAAAGAGTATGAAACGAAGAAAAGAGAAAGATTATAGAAGTATGAAGATATGTTTTGTTCCCATTCATTAAAGATGAATCCAAACAAGTCCCTCAGTTACCAGGTCAGGAAACACAGCCCACTCGGAAAGCTGTAACTCAAAAATGAAAGAAGTGTGGTGCACCTGAAGGCATCTTTACAAGTTGCAGCTCATCCTCTGAATGGAAGACATACATGAATACCACAGAAGCTTCCTCAGTGCAGCTATTAATAGACCCTCGCTGCTAAACATGTCTGCTTTCGGAGTTCAAGCTCAGAACATGTCACTTTTTCCTTTCTCTCTTTCATCTTCCTTTTCTTTT
>NC_022023.1:10283728-10288742 GCF_000317375.1 Microtus ochrogaster
CAACCACTTTGGAAAGCAGTGTTTCGGTTTCTCAGGAAATTCGGGATCAACCTACCCCTGGACCCAGCAATACCACTCTTGGGAATATACTCATCTTCCTTTTCAAACACAAGCCAAAACCATGTGCCTGTTTGCCCTGACATGGGGCATTTTCTCTTCCCTGACACCTTCCGCAGACCCACTGCACAGCTAACTGTTCCCAGTGTTGCATCACAGAGCTTGCCTACCTTTTTGGCCTCTGGCTCAGGAGCATAATTTTCTCCCCTTCTCTATTGCCTCCTTCCAGGAGTTGCCAAGATCTCCATCTTGACAGCGCTGTTGTTTTCCCCTCAAGCTCTGAGAAAATTACGCTTCATTTTCTTTCTGAGCCATGCTTAAATTCTTTTATACGGAAGACTAAGACCCACAACAGAGGGTCTGTGTACTCCAGTAACAATTACAACAGTCACAACCCCACCAACACCCTGAGACACTGTGTGGTGTGAGCAACAAGAGCCAGAAGAGGAAAACACAGTTGTCCCTGTTTGGCAATGGTGATCTGCAGATGAAAAAGCATGCCTCCCCTAGGAAACTCTTAGAAAGGGGGTAATGCTTTTTACCCTTGACAATAAAGAAAACAAAGCTATGAATGAAGGAGGCAGAGCAGATACAGGAACCTGTCCTGGCTCTGATGGTCATGAGAACATAAAAAAAAAAAATGCTAGAAGCAAAGGTCGGCCAAAGGTGACCCTAGGCATGATGAAAGGGGAATGTAGAAAACAAAGACAAATACCACAGTGCAGATGGTAGCCCCAGAAGCTCCAGAAGCCCCTAGTCAAGGAGAGATTAACCTGTCTCTTAACTAAGGTGTGGACAATTTTTACCATTATCTGACACATACTCCAGTACAGAATGGGCAGGGGAATTATCTGGAGGTTAACCAAATGAGTAATTAGGATGAAAAGACAGTCTACACTTGCCCTTGAGAATTCCTTGGAGAGTCAGGAGCTGTCCTGCAGATGCTTTGTGCTCTTCTGGGTCAAGAGTGACACCTGCTGGCTGGTCGTGGGGAAAACCTAGGATTCATTTTGCTAGACATTTATCTGGGGATATTGCAATACAAATAGCTTCTAGATCAGCATTTCTCAACCTGTGTCGCATAACAGATATCCTAAATATTAAATATTTACATTACTATTCCTCACAGTAGCAAAATTAGAGTTGGGAAGTATCAATGAAATGATAGGAAGGTTGAGAACCACTGTTCTCGATGGACATCGTTATGTTTTAAATAAATACTGGGCATCTTCAAAGTTTGGTCCCCATGTCCAGATTCTGATTCCATGGCTAAACTGTTTCTAGATCCTAAAAGAACAAAGGAAGTGTCTAGAGATTAAATCACCATGATAGGAAGGTACCACAGAAAGAAGGCTGGGCACAAAGAAGTCTGTCTTGAGTCAGCATCTGCCTCTTTGTAGACAGAGAACATTCAGGAGATTGTTTCTTCTGTTTCTTTGTCATCATTATTGTTGACTCTGTTTTCTTTACCTTACCTTCCAGTTTTACGTGTTAGAGTAATATATTTTATTATATATTACATGTAGAAGCCATGAAAGTAGAAATGGATCATTATCAGAAAAAGGGGGAGCTACAAAAACTTTCAGGGAAAGTGGGTGGAACACAAATGATATGAACAGGGGAAAGGGAATACTGAAAGTGGAGAGGTTTGAGGGGGAAGGGAGTTAGATGAGTGGATAGGAGGAGTGATAACCAACACCAAGGGCATACAAAAAAGCGATATGGAAACTTGTTATTTTTAAAACTTATTAAAATTGTAATTAAAAGTGAGTTTGAATAGATATAGCCTACGTGGGTGAAAAATGTTCTTCCCAGAAGCCACAGACAACGATGGTAACAATGATGATGAAGAAGATAATGACTTTTGGCATTTTATTATTATTATTAAAATTCCAGTTGGTATGGGATACTAACTTGTGTGTAGTCAGTCAGGGAGAAACCAAAGGCACCCAAAACAATATAGGTTACTGTCATTGCTTTTACCTGCCCACAGAACATGGTAGAAAAACCCATTGCCAAGAGGGGAAAAGTTATCAAGAATCTTACTTTGTTGTAATGTCTGTGAGTCACAGTAAGACCATCTTGGCAAGATTACAACCATGGTATAAATGTTATAAGATTAACCAACCACTTTCTGATTGGATTTGAGGTTCATTTCATAGGAAGGAATTCACATCTGGTACTTTAAATCTAGTCAAGAGCACATAACTAGGGAGATCATCAGCTCTAGGGGAAACTCAACACTATCATCCTCTATGTAAACACCTGGTATAGTGGACTTCTAAATACCCATGTTTATATCCATAGATTGGTGCTACTCTCCTACTTTATAGGAGAAGTGTCTTATTGTCGCAGGTGGAAGTTAATGAAAAGACTCATATCTAGTTAAAGTGCTAAAAAGTGACAGAATATAGATAGTTAATGGTGGCTGAAGAAAAGATGTCACTTTCTTCAGCAGTGTAGCCATGGATAATTTATTCATACCTCAGTAAATAATCTCCTACCCATCCATATGCAAACTATTCTAATTGAACACAGTAGTATACACACACACACACACACACACACACACACACGCACATACACACTACACACAAAAAGCATAAAACTATGAGAGGGGTTTGTTGGAAAGAAAAGGGGTTCAAGTTGGATGGAAAAGGTAATTGGAGGGATAAATGACTAAAATCTACTATATACATAAATGAAAGTATTAAAGATATACATATATTTAGTATGTGCTAACAACCATACTTCTAGATATATCTGTATATATAGTTATCTGCTGCCCCTCATGAAGGATACTTCCAAGAACCCCATGGATGCCTGGATCCATAAATAATACTGAACTCTGTGCATCCTATGGTTTTCCCTCAACACAAATATCCCTGAAAAAGCTTAATTTATAGCTTAAGTACAACACAAGTTTGATAACAATGGCTAATACAAGAGAACAATTTTAGTGATATACTATAACAAATGTCCTTGAAAACTTGATTTTCTTATTTCTGGAATTTTCCACAGTATTTTCTGACCTCAATTGATTAGTGATAACTGAAATCTCAGAAAGCAAAATCATACTTAAAGAGACTACTTAACAGGCACTGTGGGATGGTAAAAAGACAAGCCTACCAAGAGTCTACACTAACAAGAAGCACAGGTACAACAAAGGGCCTGTGCTTTCGGCCTGAAACTTCCCCCCAGCCTCAGTACTCCCTGAAACTTCCAGATCTCATGTCACTTTCTCAGGACACCTACCCTCTCCCTCACCCCAAACATCTTTCCCCTTGTGATGCTCTGAAGACATGTTCTATCATCCTTCATAAGCACAGATGACACCAGACAGGAATCAGGTGTATGAAGAGTTCAACTCTCAGCTCTCCCTCACTGAACGGGATCTCAGGAAAGTCTCCAAACATCACTAAATTAGATATGGCCTTCTGAGATGTGCAGAACACCTACTTTCTAAGGTTTTTATAGGATTCAATAAAAATGGTATATTGAAGAATGATGTGGGACTCCCCTCTGTATGCTGTGAATATCATTGGTTAATAAAGGAACAGCTTCGGGCCTATAGCAGAGCTATAGGGGAACAAAGCTAGGTGGGAAAACTAAATGGAATGTTGGGAAAAAGGAAGTAGAGTCAGAGAGAAACCATTGATCCCCACAAGATAGAACTTTAGCAGGTAAGCCACAGCCATGTGGTGATACACAGATGAATAGAAATGGGTTAAATTAAGATGTAAGAGTTAGCTAATAAGAAGTAGAGCTAGTGGGCCAAGCAGTGTTTTAAATAATATAATTTCTGTATAATTATTTCCAAGCTAAGTGGCCAGGAACTAACTAACAGCCTCCTTCTACAAAAGATAAAATAATACATATAAGTAACAAAATGGGATGTCTTTGTTTTTGCTATTATTTCTAGAAGTATTAACATAGTCTGTTCCTCTAGACTATGAACTTCAAGAAAACCTTGTTGCCCTTGTTCATGCCATATCCATCTAAGCTCAGCATCACATCTTGAAACTTGAGGTTTTGTCTGTAAAATATCCAAATAACTACAGTAATAACTTCATAGAAGTCTTAGTCTACTTTCTCTGGGTATAATTATAAAACAACTACATTTCTTTGGTTCATGATCATGTTGGCTAGAAAATTCAAACAACATGACTCCAGCATTTTAATGATATCCTTCTGACTATGTCACAGAGAGCTGACAATCTGGGAACCATGGGAAGAAAGAGGCCAAGCCTATGGGTAACCACACTTTGTAACAATTCAGTCACATGGAAATAATTCCAATCCTATGAGAACCAATTAATTCATTTCAAGAGTGGTATCCTATGACCTAACCATGTGCTACCAGGCCCCTTGTTAGAGATCCATCATTCTCAATATCCTTGCATAAAGACGATGAACCTCAACAAGTCTTTGAGCAAGAACAAACACCTTTCCACAGTCATAGGCACAGTATAAAAACTAAAGATGGTAAGTCTTCAGTAACCAGTAATGAATTCAGTCGACATAAATAAGCACATAGGCAAATATTCAGCTGATATTTCTATTGATATGATTAACATGATACTATATGTTATACAATTATTAATTGATGATGCTATGTTCTGTTATTATTACTATTAGGCATAAACAAAGTATTCAGTGGTAATTAAATTAACGTAAGAATAAAGAGTGTCTTTCCCAGAGAATGATACCTGAACAGATCTTTAAAGGAGGGAAATGGTAAACCAGGCAAACTCCATTCACTAACACACCTTTGGTCATTCCCTAGTAAAGTAGAAAATTCTATGTTCCATCATCGTTCTTTACAAATAAAGATAACCCAAGCATCAGGGAAGTTTGGGTACCCAGGAAAGCAGAGATTAAACCAGGATCTCAAACCAGAAAAGAGTCTGAGAGAAGGTAAGCATGGATCAGGAGAGGGAGGAGTTAGCAGTGAGGA
>NC_022023.1:10289226-10326949 GCF_000317375.1 Microtus ochrogaster
GGAGGAGTTAGCTGAGAGGAAGTGATGTAGATCAGGGGTAGGAGGAGTTAGCTGAGAGGAAGTGATGTAGATCAGGGGTAGGAAGAGTTAGCAGAGAGGGGGTGTTGTGGATCAGGGGTGGGAAGATTTCGTTGGGTTGTAAAGCCAAAGCCATCTTTCATAGAAGCAAGTGAAATGGGAGTGCTAAGGAACTTGGTGTTGCATTCAGTCCAGGCTTCAGTGTATGGGCAGGACTGGAAAAAGCAAAGTTGGAGAAGTCAGGCGACAGATAATGAAGAGCCCTACAAGCCTTATTAAGCAATTGCGTTTCATCCAGTAGACCTTAGAAGTAATTGAAAGATTTCAAAAAGGTGGAAAGGAGTAATATGACCACATTTACATTTGAGATGGCCATGCTGGGACAGCCAGGCAGTAGCTGGAAAATGAATTAAGGGGCTTCTGAAAGAGCCCAGACAGGCAATGGTCACAGCCTGATTGATTGCAGGAGCAGTGATGGGAAAGGCCCGAATAAAATCAAAACATAATCCACAGGATTTAAAAATTCATTTGATATAGGAAGCACAAAGAACAGACAAGCCATAATTCCATTTCAGTAACCAGGTAGGTCATGGCTCCATCTCACTAATACAAAAATAAAAACAGTAAGTTTGCAAAGGGAAATGGGTCAGCATGGAGTTGCATGACTTCACTTGGAGATTCTATGGAACCTCTGGCAATCCTATTCCTTGCCATTACACAGAATGTCACTCATCATGTGCTTATAGTCATCCCAAATCACTGTCTTTTCATTTTTGCCGAATCACATATGACTCCAGTACTGCCACTGGTTTCCTCTCCTTTCCTGAAGATTCCCAGGACCAAGTTACCTACTTTGCCTAGCTGTGCTTTGGCCTTTAAATCAGACTGTTAGACAAGCAAGCCTCTAGCCAGCAGTTTCATGAATGGAGCTGAAGCTCGGGGAAGAGAGCTGAGCCAGAAGACGACTCTGGAGAGCGATCAGCATAGAGCAGGCATGACGGCAGCACTGAGAACAGATGAGCCCACCCAGGAACACTGCTCTGGGTTAGATGATCTGGACACAGATGGGAGCCTAGGAGACAAGCACTATGGGGGGAATTGCAAGGCAGAAGAAAAAGAATTGGCAAATGAAAATAAGAAGTCTCCAGAAACATACTGGAAAAGTGTGAGAAACGGAAGGCAGAAGAAATTGAGTAAAGAGTAAACAAGAAGTCAGAAGCCACAGAGATGGGGAGAAAAACCAGGTTAGTCTTCTTCCATTCTTGGCTGGTTACTTAACAATCTTAACTCAAGTCTCAGATGTCTTAAGTACACATGTTCAACCTGTGATCTTTGGGCCACACAGATCATAGTACCTAAGAACACAGCTCAACACATTTGTTGACTGCAAGTCATACGGTCGCTGAAGATGAAAGTGGAACTCATTTGTATAGAGAAGGGTATGTGAGAAAGGATGTTTTGGAGAGAAACCCATTAGAATGTTCAAATACAATAAGAGAACAGTTTTAGTCTTGATACCATAGAAACATCTATTTTTGTCTGAACACACTTATTAGGTATCTAACTGTGCAAAGGAACATACTTAGCCATTACTTAAATTTGCAGTGTGCCTTGTTGCCCTAGGTGACTACTCTAGACACTTGAAGGCATAAATTGTGTTTCTGCAAATGGTATTATTAAATATAGATGTCCTGTTTCTCAACTAATTCCACCACCTCCTCCTCAACTCCCATGTGTCACCACATATAGTCTTGTTTTCCTCTTCTATAATGAAAAACAGTCAAGGTTGTCAAGTGAGCATATGCTATGAGCCAGGCTTTGTGTCAAATGCTTGGTCTAAATTTCTTCTAATCAAATCATGTCCATCCTTTGGGTCTCTAAAGGAGATGTCTACTGAGTTCTTGCTATGGCCCAGGGTTTGTTCTGCACACTTTACATCCCTCTTTCTATTTAACAACCGTAACAAGCAGGGAATGTTTCAGTTAAGACTCAGTAAGAATAGCAGAGGACTGCAGAGGTAGGCAGGGATTGGTTGATGAGCCTAGATCTGATACAGTTGGAGACCTGTTGTTATCACCTCTGATGCTGGAGTTTAAAGTCCTTAGATGAGGTTGCCGGGAAGGGAAGATGGATGTGAAGAGGGGAGAAGAAGACCAAACTGGAACCCATGATGGACCAGGACCCATGTCAAGTTTTTTATTCTGATATTCATGGTATGAGGGTCATTCAGACAAAGACTCTTCCTCTTTGAGTTAAAGAAACACATCTGGCCCAGAAGTCATAGAAGCTAAGGGAAAACCCAAGGAAGAGTAGTTAAGTTGCAGGACTGATCTCTACTTCCCCCAACCTGGTAACCCAACAGAAAGCTATTACGTGTGAACTATAAAATAGCAGATTTACTTGTACCTTGTTAATCTCACCAGACATTGCAGCAGTGATACATACACTCTATCAGGAATGCTGGAAAATGCATACAATTCAGCCCGGTGCAGCTGAAACACAGCAAAGCCCCTGCAGATTTTCCTATAGTAGTCATGAGTGTGCACTGCCATCATCAAACTGAGGCTGTGCTTACCTGGGCACCAATCACACTGCAGTCTGTGTTCTGAGTTGTCATATAGTAATAGATTTTTATTCCACTTCAGGAAGTTCCAAAATGATTAGGAAACAATAAAACACTTTGATCTTCTCAACCCCCGGTTAATCCCAATGCAGGGACTAGAGAGAAGATTCGGCAGCCAAGTGCTCTTCGCCGAGAACGGGAGGCCTTCCCTTTCTGAACAGAAACAGGGGAGAAGTGGATTGGATGGCAGGGGGCAGAGGGAAGTGGGAGCAGGGAATGGAAGGAGAAGAAGTAGGGGAAACTGAAACTGGGATGTAAAATGAATAAATAAACATAATTTTAAAAAATTTAAGAGAGATGTGAGGACTGACTATGAAAATACATTTGTCACTTAATACAAAATAAATTCTTTCAAGCAAATTTCTAAGTACTTAATTATGCATCTAGAGATCTTTGACTGAACTGTAACTTACGATGTAAATTTTGAAATAAATTTTTATCACGTAAAATTTAGGCAAATTCATGTTTAATATGAATTTAAACATACAGGCACAAAACCGAGAGTTCCCAGAGGCGACAGATTTTTCTTCCAGACCAAGAAAATTTGGGGGATACCTGATATTGCTGAATCTTCTTCAGAGGCTGCAATTGGGCTCAGATGTTGCAACTTTGTCTTTTTGAATAATGGAGAAAGGCAGATATAGACCAAAGGAGGTAAGCCTGTTATGGACATGAATCTATATGAAATGAAAAGGAAATGGACAGCCTTGGTCTTGCCTATTTCGTTGATGTGTCAGGAACATTTTAAACATAGCCTTGCAGGTGGTGCATGAGAATAGAAACCAGAAATGTACAGATTAAATTTAGCAGCAGATTGGATCGCATTCACCAAGATGTTTGCCTCGCTGCCTGCTCTCCTCCTCCTCCCCACTCAGGCTGCAGGACACCTAATCAGAGAAGGCAGACTCCTAGTGAATTCAATTAGCCATGGAGCACCTCGTGTGAGTTAATGGATGGGAGAAATGGGAACAGACGTGACTTCTGCACAGAAGTAGCCCTGAGCGGTATGGGAAGGACTCAGCGCCAAGCCAGGCGGCACTGCTCTGTCTCTGGGGATCAGATATTTCTTTCTGTGCGACTGTTTAGTACTAACTTTCCTTCCTTTCAACCTGGCAAGACAAAACTAGATTTTCTGCAGGGCTCCTGTAAGTCTTCAGCGCCGAGAGACTACATAGGCATATACACCAGGGTCCTGATCAGCGTGAAGACACAGTTTGCTTCGGATACGTGTGCCAGGCACTGTGTTCAGCCCAGCTATTTTTCTGAACATTGTTTCTCTCAAGCACACTCATGAACTGACTTCATGTAACCCAGGACTTATCACCACCAACAACACTTATTGGGTGCTCACTGCTCCCTCGTAAGAGGGAGCCCCTTTGGAATTTGAACTCCTATGTCAATGAAGAATAGGTGTCTCTCCTCCTCCTTCCTGATACCCACGTTCTGAAACATGGTCCTTCATTATCTGTCCAGTCAAGTCTGTGCTTATCCCCACTCTTTGTGAAAAATGACTTGTCTCTTTCTACTGAGGCTTCTAATAAGGCTTGTTAATCCCAAATTGAATTAATACCAAAATATTCATTAAGAGGAGTATTGGATAAAAAGCACAGTATTGTGGCTCTGTCCCCTGAGTATGAACCACTGCCTTATTACCTATGGGCTCCATCATGTGACTTTTCCTGGGGAGACAAGAACAAACCTATATTCAACCAGATTCACCAACGACAGACCAAAGAAGTGCTTCCACCCACATCCAGAAATGTGAACCAACAAGGTTACTGAGACCACGTACAAAACTGAAGTGAAGGGGTCACTTATGGGACCACAGGTGACCAGCAAAGCCAATCCCAGTGTGGGTGCTAACTCCCAAAAGATTTATTCTTGGAGCTCCCTGACCAATTCCCAGGCAACTCTATCGGAGTTTCTATCCCATCCCTAGCTGTTGTCTGTTTTATATGAACCTTGTGAGTTTGGTCGTTTTCTAAGCTTCCCAGGCTCTGCAAGTTTCCTTAGCTTCCTGAGTCTCATGAGCATCCCTCCTCCCTCAAGGAGGGGATGTTTTCACTTAGAAGAAATAGCCACACAACAGTCTTGTTTGTGTGTATGCTCTTTAGCAGGCACATAAAATTCTCATTACCCTCAGTCTTTAAAATGTAAACAGTACCCGTCTTATATAATGCAATACCAAGTTATATGTAAAATATTTAGTACATGTACCATATAGTCAGCACTCACATAAATATTAGCAATTTTACTTTTAAGTGGGTTTTGGGAAATGTGCTAGGCAGGAAATAAGACACATTATTCCTAACCTTTATTAGTTAACGTGCAATGGAGGAAGCAGATAAGAAAATTCTAACCCTAAAATCACAAGATGAATGCCGGGTGTGTAGACCACGCGGTGCTGTGTAGCCTTCTTCCTGCAATAAGGAAGATATAAATTCTCACCAGGAGCCAAGCTCACTGTGGGAGAGGCGTGAGTGCTGCCTAAAAGACAGAGAACATGCAAGGTCACCATGACCCATTTCTCATTTTGCAGCAAGCTCAGAGGACATCTGTGACTCTGCCGACATAAAACAAAGATTATAGCCTGTTGCTTTGTGCGACATTTGTTAAACTTACATCTACAAGACTCTCCTTTGACAGTAGCGTTCTTACAGTCTTAACAGACAAACACTTAACAAAAGAACTACAAGTGTGATGACCATTAGGAAGTGAAGATGTTGGTGCCCAGAAGTGGAAAACTCCCGGAAGAATGAAGTAGGCCTTAGCTCAGAGAAGGAAGGGAGGAGCCTCAAAGCCATGATCATCAAGATAGACAGGCCTGCCTCAAATACTGTGGATCTTTATTGCCTTTGAAATGATGGTGTATGAATGGATTCAGAGCCCTATAAAATGCAGACGGGGGATCAGCTCATTCTTACAATTAAAATAAAAAAAACTTAGCAGTAAAAGTAATAGGTGAAATCCTGATGGTTAGTCACTTTGTTTTTCATATTTGGTGTTGATAATTAAAATACCAGACAGTCTACTAGGTGTGGTACAATCGTAAACCCAGTTGGGTGTAACTTGAATTATCCATAAGAATCTAAAGCATACATACGAGCACATGCACACTACACTCTGGCTCCTTTCCTCCCTTGCCCTAGGGTTTCTCCTGTCTTTGGCAGCGGGCACTCACTCACATCTTATGAATGGCCACATCACAGTGCGTCTTCGCTGTGTATATCAAATCAAGAAACACCTATATAAAATTACCCGTTTGCTTTTCCTCCTGTCCTGAGCAACACGCTGAAAGTTAAAGTCTAGTCACATTCTTCTCACTTTCTTTACTGCCTCTTAAAAATTGTAGTCTGGGGCAGTCCCAGCCTCCCGCAGAGCCTGGGAGATTAATGGACCCATCACGATATGGGTCAGAGGCAGCCTAGGGAGGCTGCTCTCCATGGTTCCTGAGTTACTGAGAAACAGCACGAAGAACTTAATGTTCAAATATCTGAGTAAAATTTAATTAGACCCAGAACGGAAGCTAAATGGGCATAGATGCCCTCACCCTTCGTTCTGTAAGGACAGAGGGACAGGGTGCCCAGAAGAAGTCAAGCACGTCCCCTGACACACAGACTGTCACGTAGGAACATCAAGGCCACAAGCAGATTCCCAAGCCATATGTCAGGGGAAGAAATCAGCTAGCAAAGGTTTTAGAATCTGATACTACTAAAACTAATTTGAAGCCAAGATTTTCCATTTGCCAGTATGTTCTGAAGCAAGTCATTTAGCATCTCTGAGCCTAGAATTTTCATCTCAAAAAAAAAGAACAACACATCATAGGATAATATTAAAGATCAGAAACCACTTCATCTTTTGGCGCAGATTAAGCTTAGTTCTTTCCCACTTACCCTTTCAGAGTTTTCTTCTAGCCCATCTCCACTCCTTTGTGTCAGCTGCCAGTCTGAAAAATAAAAATAAAAACTTTATGCCAGGGACCCCCAGTGACCACACTGGATACAGGCAAGCAATTTTCAGTATTCTTACTGCTCCCAGTTCAAAACTGGGGTAGAGAGCTCTAAAAAGATAAAACACAAATGGCTGAGAAATACTTTAAGAAATATTCAACGTCCTTAACCATCAGGGAAATGCAAATTAAATCTACTTTGAGATTTCATCTTGCACCAGTCAGAATGGCCAAGATCAATATAACAGATAACAGCTCATGCTGGCAGGAATGCGAGGAAGGAAGGAGCAAATGTATTCATTGCTGGTAGGAGTGCAAACTTGCACCACTGTGGTAATCAGTGTAGCAATTTTTCAGGAACCTGAGACTTGATCTACCTCAAGACCTGGCACTTTGGGGGATATACCCAAAGAGCTCTACATCCTACTACAGAGACACTTGTCCGGTCATGTTCATTGTTACTCTATGTATAATAGCCAGAAATTAGAAATATCCCAGATGTCTGATAAGGAAAATGTGGTATATTTATACAATGAAACATTACTCCGCTTTTATGAAATGTTCAGGTAAACTGATGGCGCTAGAGAAAAAAGCATTCTGAGTGAGGTAATCCAGACCCCAAAAGATAAATAACATATATTTTCTTTTATTTGTAGATGTTAGCTTTTAAACCTTCAGTATGTGTGCTAGAACCTGAATAACCAGAGAAGTTAACTGGGTGCACAATAAAGGACCAGGGAAGAGAACAGAGGAACTCAAGGAGAAATAGAATATATTTCTATGGAAATACTAGGGGGAAACTAAATAGGAGAAATAAATAGGGCAGATAACGGGAGAAAAGGGGCAAACAAAGGAATATAGGGAAGGGCGCCAACACTTAAGGACACTTGACAAACCATATGGCGATATTCTATTGAAAAATGTTCATAATGGAATCCTAGTGGAGTCACCATGTAATAGGTCAGACAATATCCTCACTCGACATCTTATGCCACCAGGTAAAAGATGTAGTGCCATAGCTGGGTGGTGGTGATGCACACCTTTAATCCCAGCACTTGGGGGGCAGAGGCAGGCAGATCTCTGTAAGTTCAAGGCCAGCCTGGTCTACAAAGTGAGTACCAGGACTCCAAAGCTACACAGAGAAACCTTGTCTCAAACAGCCAAGAAAAAAAAACTCATTTTAAAAAAAGATCAAGTGCCATACATAAATGGGCTACATCTGGCTGAGTCACTGGCCAAAGAGATACTATGGAGCACCGCCTCCCCCCCAAAAAAAACCAATTCCTCCACTGATCCCTCACTCCCTCTCACATTTGTGATGTCTTCTTTAATTATTGTTACATCGATATGAATATATATACAATCTGCTGAGTCTGCTTAGTTCTGTTTGCATGTATATGTATTTATGGCTGACCACTTAGCATTGACTAGAATATCAAGGGACCCACTTCAGAAAATAAAAAATGAAGTTTTAATTTAAATATGAGTTTCCATGTCAGATGGGGAAATTATAGCCTTTGAGAAAATCAGGAAAACATGTTTAAAACATCAACCCTGCAAACTAGAAAGAAAAGTTGAACCTTTTATTTTTTCCATAATGAACTTCTTTTTCTCATGCCTAAAGAAATAAGATCACCACCACCCAGCTGAGCTAATAGGAAACTAAATCTCTCTCACATGCCCAGCACCTCTGTCACCTTCCCTTGCTCAACTCTCCAAGTAAAGCCAAGTTACATATATTCCTTTCTGCAACTTCAGCCAGCCTCACCTTCCCCTCCGTCACTGCCCCAGTTGAGGACTCATCGCTGTTCCACTTCTGATCCATCCTCTGATGAATAAGAGGGAACTCGTTGTTACTAAAATGTGTGTGTATGTACGTGTGTGAGCGTGCATGTGCATATGAACACAATGTGCACAGATGTGCACATGCACACCCGTGGAAGCCAGAACAGTTTCTAGTTTGATGGATCCTATGGACTGAAGTTAACTGCAGTTTTAAGCCACAATGTGGGTGCTGGGAACTTAACTCTGGCCCACTCTGGTCCTTTGCAAATGCAGTATGTTCTTTGAGCCACCGAGCCACCTCTCCAAACCCGGAAGGGAGTTTTTCAATATTCCATCTATCTCAGATTCTTTCACATAACTGCCAAGAGTTATCAATATAAGCAAGGCCAGCTGGACTCCTCTCCTAGAACAGAAATACAGAGACTGGGAAATGGGCTCCTCAGATCTTTGCCCAGGAAGGAAAGGCTGTTTGAAGTAAGAGAGGCTAGGGATGGCATTCTGAGAGAAGGGGGGGGCTGAGCAAAGATGAGCTGTGGGAAGTCCTGGAAGTCTTTGGTTCTCATCCCCATTGTGATTCCTTACTGTTACCTTTTTTTTTTAATCAACTACAGAAACCAGTAAACTGTGCTAGAAGAAAAGGAAAGACAGACAGACAGAATGGCAGACAGATAAGCAACGGTTTTGTCCAGCTTTTGTTTGTCTCCTCGTTATCTCTAAAGTATGTTTGTCAGTGGAAGTGTTAGCCCTTGACATTATGCCTTCTGTCTGCTGGCTCTCTCTTGCTTCACCGTTTTCCCTTACTACATTCAGAATTCAGAGCAGAATAGACACTGAGCTGTACGTGACTGTCCTTGGTAATGCCACTGTAAATGTTGTAACCGCTGCAATGATTTCACCATGCTCTGCTCAGCACCAGGCCTCTAACACTCTTCCCTCTGCATGCCGAGCCTCTAATGCAGCTCAACTGGAGCAAACAAGCAGCTTTATAACCCCCTTTGACTTTCTGCTTTCTCCTACCCAGTGAGGGCAAGGAAGAGCCACCCTTGTCTTCTGTCCATAAAGAGCATAGGACCTGGGAACACTCAGCAGGAAGTTGCAAACATTTGCTAAATAAACAAATGCATGACTATATCAAGACATGACAGTTTAGAAATCTTGAAAATTAGACTCTATGACCTTGCTTGAAAAGATCCTCAATGCATACAGAATAGGAATGTTCTTTCCCTTAGTGTGGAAGACTGCAGTATACAGACAGTCAACTTACAGGTTACATTTTCTTACGACTGAGCTTATCCCTTTCAAGAGTTGAATATTAGCTTTTAATTGAATCCCCATCTACCTAGTGATTTAATAAATTCAAGGGAATAAACCCTCTTTGCATATCAACAGAGGTGAATGCAATTCAATATTTCTATTTAATTAAGCATTTTGTGCTCTAATAGTCAAATTGCTGGAGGAGATGTCATTTCCATAAGCTTGCAAACCGAAGAAGCTCAGCAATTTACTTGAATAACTTTTAAGAGCTTCCCACCCCAAGAGAAGAGAGTTTCCTGACACCTTCCTAAAAGTCCCCACATTGGACATCACTCTTGTTCAAGGCAATGGCTCAGAGGTGCAAACTTTTATCATATTTGTCCCAATTTCTCTTCCCCTAATCCCCTCATTCTCTCATATCTCTACAGAGGTTTCTGTCCCTCCCAGTCCCGCAGCCCGTCCAGTCCCAAACACACAGAGGTCTATGTTAATTATAACATTGGTTGGCCAATGACTCTAGCGTATTCCTAGCAAATGCTTACATCTTAAATTAGCCCGTTTCTATGATTTTATAATTTACTATGAGGTTTGTGGCTTACCAGCAAGGTTCCAGCTAGCAGCTCACATCTTTTTCCTCTGGCAGCTCCATGGCTTCTCCATGACTCCACCTTCTTTTCTCCCAGCATTCAATTTAATTTTCCCACCTAGCTCTACTCTTCTAAGCCACTGACCAAAGTAGCTTTATTCATTAACCAATAAAAGCAACACATATACATAAGGATTTCCCACATCACTCAACCATGTAGAGAGGGTCTCCACCTTTTAAAGTTCATGCCAGAAGCCCTGTCCTCCATCAAGCCTGCCTGGAATCAAGAAATACTCATCTAAATTTATCAAAAACCTGCTCATTTTTGTGCTCTAAAGTGTGATAGTTCTGACCTTAACAGAATGAACGAGCCTTGTAATTTACTGAAAAGGGAAAGGCCTGGGTCTTAGAGTCAGGGAAACCTGTGGAGACCATTACGCTTGCTGAATGACATGGAAGTGCCCATTGTCACTCTGGAGTCTAGCTTCTCTATTTGTCAAATAGAGGTTTTACCTGCCCAGGATGGCACATGTTGAGTTTCTGCCCAAAGCATTGTTTACACCGTGATGTTTAGAACTAGAAAGCCATCGTACGATCACACTAAAATGGATCGCTGATGGACACACTCAATCCTCTTTGGGCAAAGTGTGAATCAGTGACCCACAACTACTGCCAGGCTATTTATACAAATCAAAGAGAAAAGGATTTTCAAGCACAGACTCTCTGTGCTGCCGAATTTGACTCTACCAGGTCAGGTTGAACATAAGTTAGTGGCTTACCCACTGATGTTGATAAGAAGCCAGTATTGAAAAGTTACAAACAATGAGGCCAGAAGCACCTCCCTAGTCAAATAGATGGCCAGACATGGAGAATTATATAAATACAAACTCCTGGGACACATAAATTGGCCTACAAGAAGAGGAGCAAGAAAAGGGTACACACACCAAACTGCAAGCACCTGGCAACTTAGGTCTGTCAGAATCAAGCAAGAAAGATTGCCTTTTTGTCTTGTTGAAAGCAATTAGCCTAGTTTGAGAGTGATGGAAAAGGTTAATGCATTTAGTTGGCGCATCCAGGGACTCATATACTAGTTACATTTTTATTGCTGTGATCGAGCACCATTAACAAGACAACTTCAAAAAAATAATAATGTTTAATTGGATTTGCACATTCAGAGGGCTAGCTAGAGTTGATAATGCTGAAGTCAAGGCATGGTGGAAGTAAAAGCTAGGACTTCGTTTACCTTTCAAACTATAAATAGGAGTCAGAGAGCACACTGGAAATGGTGGGGTGTAGCAGGTTTTCTTGGGGCTGCTCACAAAAAAATGGCACAGAGACTTATTATTGATTATGAAAGCTCAGCCTATAGCTTAGGCTTGTTTCTAACTCGCTCTTATAACTTAACCCATTTCTATTCATCTTTGTGCCACATGATTCATGGCTTTTACCTCTCCTCCCTCATGTCCTTCTCTCTGTGTGTCCACCTGGTGACTCCTCCTTTCTTCTTCCCAGAGTTCTCTCTGTGCAAACGTCCCAGCTATAGCTCCCGTCAAGCTACTGACTGTTTAGCTCTTTATTAAACTGATCAAACATATCTTTACACGGCGTAATGAAATATCTCATAACGATGTGAGTCTTTTAAAGCCTCAAAACCTGCCTCTGTGACATACCACCTCCTAATCCTTCCCAAACATTCCTATCAACTTGGGACCAAGTATTCAAACATATGGGCTCATGGAACTTATTCTCATTCAAACTATCACAACTAGTCTACCTGAACCCGTAGCAACCAGTAACAAAAGGGACAAAAAAAGCTTTGGAGGTGAGGATCAGACTGTGCTGGTCTGCTTTGCCTCCTCCTGCAGTCCTGAGAGGTAATTAGTCTGTTCCCTCTGTTGCAGAGAAAGAACTGAAGCGTAAGAGTTTCAGTGATGTTTGCTAGTATGCGTCCGACTTGGACGAGAACGGAGCACTGCCTGGCTCTAAGCTCTGTCCTCAAAGCCTGGAACTCATGACATTCCACACTGAGAGCTTCTGTTTCTTCATTTAGAATAATAGAAAACTCACTATTATGGGAGATAGAAAATAACAAAGCCATTAATATGTGGCAGTTGGTATTGTTGTTTAATATTGCTAAATGGTCAGTAGTATTATGAGTGGGTACTCTCGGAGATTGGAAAGGCAAATATAAACCTTATCATGATGGCCTACTTAAGACAGAATTGCACCTGGAATTGTTTATCTTTTAGTCTGTATACTATGATTTTCTCTTCTCCCTCTTTTTTATTGTTTTCTTTTCAATGATTCTTGAAAAAAGTAAGGTGTGTTCCAGGTCTGAAAATTAATCAGAGATGTATAATATATGCAAAGCTATAAATATAAGAAATGTAGTGTACATGGGGGAAACGTGCCGTCTTTCAACAACAACAAAGCCTGGGCATTTGCTTTCAAAGTCAGATAATCTTCTCTGCACAATATTCTTCTCCATGGAGACAGAACTAAGGACGCATTTAGTAAGAGAAGTGGCATATCCCAAATTGCCATCAGCTGGCAAAGCAGTTAATTCAACCAGGTCCATTGAAATCAAACAAAACTCGCTTTTCTGGTTGAAAGCAACAACCATAGCTAGGGTACAGTAAACAAGGAAAATCAGTGTGGTGCCCAGGCTGCTTCCTGCTTGATGCCTGAGCAGTGGTTTGGTATGGTACTGATGCTCTCTTGTTTACCCTTTGCCTTCACCATGCGGTTCTGTAGACCCCATGGGATTATAGACCTCAGTGCTCTGCATAATGCAGAGAACAAGTTCCACCTCAGCTTGTCCCTCAAGAAAGCAAACTGGTGTGCTGAGGCAGAGAATCACAAGTTTAAGATCAGCTTTGGGATTCATAATGAAGCCCTATCTTGAAAAAAAAAAAACACAGAAACTTGTATCCCAGACCCTCTGATTGATTTCTGACATGTGATCATTCTTGTCTTGGAGAATTCTAAAAACGGTTGCACAGTTCAGTAAAAGGACAGGAAAACTGGATCTGGGAAAAGACTATTCCTTAAAATAAAAATGGAGGAAAAATGAATTGCAGAAAAAGTGTAAAGTCCTTCTTTCAATATTGTTTTATTATTTTCAGCACCCTCTTTGTACCAGACAGGATGTCAGGTTCCCAGGATACAAAGTCAAAATGCTACATGGTCCTTTTTGCAATGCCGAGAGCCTCACTGATTAAAGTGCAGGGTGATTGGATGGAAATCACACAGCTTGTCAGGAACGTTTGAGACAGAACTCCTAGCATGCACCCTGAAAGACAGGCAAGAGTTTGCCATCAAGAACAAAGAGGGCATAAGTCACGGGTTAGCATGATGTGTCAGGGAAAGTTCAGGCCAATCAGAGAGACTCCCACAATGATTTGAGAATCATTGCTGAAGAATAATGGGTGAGCTTTTGTTTCCAGCCAAGTACTGAATTCCTCCTGCCATCCCTGGATCGTTGTTTCTTCCTACACATTTATTAAGGCAGCCTTTCTCCCGGCAGCGGTTCTGAGATTTCTGTTACTTCTGCCTCGCGTAACTTGCTGAGGAGTGAAGATTAATGTATCTCCATCCCATGGCTCCCATTACAGGCCAAAATGTGATGACAAGAGCTGCAAAGGATTTTTTTTTTCTGAGAAAAGTAACTACCAAAGCCCTTGGCAGAATGTGTTTTATCATCTTGTGTTATTAACAGCAAGAGGAACCGTGGTCTCCATCCTGTAGGCCCTCTCCTCCAGTGCTAGTGAGCCATCTGCAATCAATCAAGGGGATGGGTGTTTGAGTTCTCGATGGGCACTCTCTGTCGGGTTTCCTCCCTGTGTGAGTAGAAAAGAGATGGTGCATGACGGGGCTATTTATTGAGAGTGTGACTTTGGTGCCCTCTCCATGCCAAAGCAGCCAGCATCCACCCGGGGTCCATTTTGGGATTATGATATCCTACCTTCTCAGAGCTCAGCACAGAGGCCTGCATCAACAAGGCCATTTATCTAAGAAAGAGCATCTTCATCAAAGTCCCTCCTTTGGGTTATCTTCATTTTTCATCCCTGGTTTCTTCCGTGTCCCCTTAATTTGGAAGCAGTTTTTTCAGTTCACAAACATTACTGCTTCTACAGCCAACAGTGACTTCACAGCTAGAAATCAAAAATGTTTCAGGAGACTGTCTTACCATTAACCAATACTTTCTTATTTATAAAAACTTCTTACGTCCATTACTTGGTATTCAAAACACATGGCCTCTCAGTTCATGCGAATCTTGATTTTTTTTTCCACTGTATTCAATGATCCTAGTAAACTTCAGCCCCTGTGTTAGAACTTTTTGATGGTTCTTTACCTTGGGTCTCAAAGCTAGTTCTGTATGCCTACATACATACATAGCAGATTCCTGCACTAATCAGCTTCCTGCGCCAGTTATTTTTCTACTAACTAATGTGATAACAAATAACTCATCATCTGCCTAATAATATTGGGCTATAGTGGTAGACTGGAGACCAGCCCAGCTGTAGGCAGAGAGGCTTCATTCAGTAACTGGTGGAAACAGGTGCAGACCCACAGCCAAACACTAGGAGGAGCTCGGAGACCCCTATGAAAAAAATGGAGAGGAAAGATTCAAGGAGCTAGAGGTATCAAGGACACCACAAGAAAATCCACACAATCAGCTAACCTGGACTCCTAGGGGCTGACAGAGACTGAACCGACAGCCAGGGAGTCTTTATGAGACTCACCTAGGCACTCTTTGTATATATTATAATTGTATAATGTGGTCTTCCTGGGGGACTCCTAACAGTGGGAGCAGGGGCTGTCTCTTGACTCTGTTGCTTACTTTTGGGACCCTGTTCTTCATACTGGGTCGCATCGTCCAACTTTAATACGAGGGGAGGTGTCTAGGCTTACTGCAACTTGATATGCTATGATTGGTTGCTAGCCATGAGAGGCCCGCCCTCTTCTGAATAGAAATGGAGGAGGAGTGAATGGGGGAACAGAGAGGAAGTGGGGAGAGGGACTAGGATCAAAGGAGGGAGGGGAAGCTGTGGAGAGGATGTAAAACAACAATAACGATAATAATTTTTAAAACAAATAACCTTCATCTTGGTGTCTTATAACAGCTTATTTCCCAAATGCCTTGCAGGTTGACACAGGTTGGCTGCAGCGGCTCTCTGTCTTATTTTTTGAATCCAGGCTGGAAAAGAGACCCATAATGGTACATGCCATTCTAGTACAGTTAGGGAAAGAGCAACAACAGATCCAGTGACATTTCTTAATGTTTGTAGGAACATTCCCTAGGTCTTTGTTTTACACAGCATGTCTTTGTTTAGTTATATGGGTTCTTCTACAAAGAATGATAATTTATAGAAAGAATACAAGTAATTATTCATTGCATGTTTCTGATTACAACAAGAAGCATAGGATAGAAACCTTAAGCAGAGGACAAACAGTAGTTAGAGAGTGTCTTGGTTTTTAAGAACACTTAACACCACTAGAATGACATCCTACAAACCCGGGGTGCAGTGGACAACTGGGGTTCTCGCAAAAGAGCTCTCCTGAGTTGGAACTGTTACAAAAGCATAAGGTGCGAGCGAGCACATGTCCATGTAAGGTTGGTGAGTCTTCAATGTGGACAGTTGCAGACAGCGTTAAACTACCAGCTTCTGAAGCGGACCATGGCCAGTGATGAGTGCACTCCCATTGCTATCAAGCCCGATGGGGTCCAGCATGGTCCTTGTGGGAGAATTCATCAAGCATTCTGAACAGTAAAGGAGGCTTTGGCAATTCCATACATATATACACATTGGTATATATGTCGTTCTGATTATTGGAATCCCAGCTTTATCTCATCTTTCTCCCGTTCCTATTCCTCCCCCCTCCCCACTACAAATCCCTTCCCACATCCATGTCTTTTTGTTTTGTTTTGTGACCCACTAAGTTTAACCAGCACCAGATTACATTATTCATTGACCTCGGGGTCGAATGCTCAGCCCTAAGTAGGACAAATCCTTATTATTTTGTGAGGCTCAAAAATGTATTTCATGACAAGAAAACATCTGATGCAGGGAGGGGGAAACATCTGGGGAAATGGCTCAGTGGTTAAGAGCACTTTCTGTTCTTCCAGAATATCTGAATTCAGACCCTGGCACTCGCATGGGTTGGTTCACAGCTGCCTGTGCCTCCAGTTCCTTGGTATACAGTGCCCTCTTCTGGCCACCGTGAGCACCTGCAAGCAGGTAGAAACCACAATGACAAAACACATATAAATGAAAAATAAAAGTAGTTTCTAAAAGAAAATTTTAACCCAATAGCATATAGAAAGAAAGCAGTATGTCATAAATAATATCCCAATAAAAAGCTGATTTTGAAAATGTATACACATTTGTATGCTTGTATGTGCATAGGGAAAAGGTAGTTTTTCTCATAGTTATGTAACATCTGAGTACTTTTCATGGTATTCTTGTGATTTTTTTTTCTAGAAAAGCCTTTGAAGCATGTGATAATAACCATGCATTTTTATAATAGGAGAGAAACAATGTCATAAGACCAAAGGAAATTTTCAAAAGGGGAGGATATCTGACAGCGAGATGTAGAATTTGTTAGGCCCTCCGAGGTCATATGTGGGGCTACTCGATGCTCAGATAGGGGGTAGCATTTTAAAGGCACCCCCTGCCCCCGTGAAACTAGCAAGTCCTCACCAGAAACATGGTTACGGACCTTGGAGGCACAAAGGTGGCCTTTGAGGCAAGGCAGTGAAATGGATCTCTGGTACAAACCCTCTTCTCCTCCACACCGGCAGGGCTCTCCTCCCCTAGGTAGCCCACTCTCGAGGCAGCAGTCACATTTTACTGAGCACTGTCTTCACTGGGCTTCTGTGTCTGCCGTATCCATGGCCGTGCTCCGCGCACGGAACTGGCACATTCAGCTGCCTGAGAATTCTCCAAGGGAGATTTCTTCTAAAGAACAAAGGACAGAAGCAGAGCAGAGATATAGCAGGCTATTTCCACACGTGACGATTCAATGGGAAGGTATTTCTACAGGCTCCCCAGGAGGCTGTTGTTCAACCGAGATAGGGAATCATTACACCGAAGCATTCCTAAGCCTGACCCACATCAGGTTCTGCTTACTTTCTGAGGAGATGGTAATATCTTTTCTTACCTCAGAATCGTTTTTATCTTGGAACTGTCGTATTCCCTGTCAACCATGACTGAGGGACAATGCTGCTCTGAAGGAGGCATTCAACAAATATTTTAAGTCAAGGAATAATAAATATGCACACAGATCAAAAAGAAAAGGACTGACTTTTTCCCTTAGAGACTAAAATGTGCGCCATGTCGTTGAATGATTCTGGTATGCGACATTTTTTTTTTTTTTTTTTTTTTTGGTTTTTCGAGACAGGGTTTCTCTGTGGCTTTGGAGCCTGTCCTGGAACTAGCTCTTGTAGACCAGGCTGGTCTCGAACTCACAGAGATCCGCCTGCCTCTGCCTCCCGAGTGCTGGGATTAAAGGCGTGCACCACCGTCGCCCGGCTGCGACATTTATTTTATTTTTGAGATTGTAATTACACCTTTACTTTACTTTCCTCTCTCCAACCCTTCCATGTTCCCTTCTCTTTCAACTTCATGGATATGTGACATTTATACTGTGTCTTATAATTTACAAACTGATTTATCTGTTGTTACTGAAGTTGATTCAAAAAACACACCACAGAAATTTATTATTGCCATTACTCTTACTTTTACTGCAATTTAAATTGTCAAGCCTAATTAATTAGACTAATTACCAAACCTTGAGTCTTTGTTTTGTCCAAATCTATGAACTCAAAGTCAAGTCTTAAAAATGAACAACAACAAAAAAAAAGCTTTGTTTCTTTCCCACCACTTTTCCAAAAACAATTTTTTTTTTGAGTAGAGAAAAATCTTCCCTTAGTTTAAATGGAGGGTAAAAATACTGAGAGTGGAAATAAATTTTGTGTAAATAATACACTTGTCACTGAGCTGGCCAGTGATAAATCTGTAGAGACTGAAGAGTCATTCCCGTCTGGTCACACAAGATAAATGTTTGCATTTGGCGGCGGAAGAAAAGGATGCCATAGCAGCCGAGGGCCCAGGAGTCTCCAGAAGATGTTGTCATTGCCTTCAGTGACTTGATCTCTGTGGTGATTAATGGAGACTCTCTACACAGTGGTATTTAATCTCTGAGTTTGGGGAGTTAAATTTAAACACACAAGCAATAGAAGAAATTTCTCATCAAAGACAAGATCCTGGGTCAGTGGCTCCAGTCCCACAAAGGATGTGTAAAATTTGACTAATGCAAGAAGGTGACAGCAAAATGTGGACAGACATCCCTCAGTTTACCCCCAAGTACTAATATTGATTGGACTTTTAGAAAGGATGAGTCAAGTAGTCAATAGTGTTCTTCCCGGAAAGGCTACATGTAACCAGGGATTAGACAGGGTTTCTAAGTCATGGGAGAATTCCCAATGGGAAGGAGAGGCATTTTGTAGCATCCTGGGTTCTGCCATCACCTTCAGATGACACCATGTGATGACTGTGAGTCTTTCAGAGTCTGGAAGACTCAACTCTCCAGTCAAGTTGTGTCGCATCTTCGCAGCACCGGGACGCCTCCTGCTTAGCATCAACTAACTCTGCCGCCAGTCCCTTCTTCTTCTTTGCCATGCTGTAGTCCTAGTTTTCGTTTCAAATTTTCTTCTAACTGAAGGGGGGATGCGATGAGAACAGAGACTACTGTAAACCTTATCGCCGTGTCTTCCTACCAGTTTTGTCTCTGTTTCTTCCTGTACCTCCTGCAAAGAGGGCGTGATGAAAATGGTTCCCTCCTGAAGGCTCTTTAGTATGAAAATTTAAAAGAGGATCGCAAGCTGCTTCCACGCCTCGCCAGTCCTTCCAATTGAGTCCAATCTGTCTGCCACATCTTACCTGCCACATGTCTTTTGCAACCTCTTACTCAACGCTTCCTGGGTCCTGATGGCTCTTTGCCCTATTCCCCAGCCCTGCTATTTCTGTCATTCCGCTCCCTGCTCCCGATCATTGCTTGCAGTGCCTGGCCCCCAGGTCCGGGGCTTTACTCTGCATGGGCCCTATCTCCCTGGGCCTTTCTCAGCTGAAAGACGGAAGGACGATAAGGGACTACGGGTGAAGATGAGCCTGTGTCATTTCCAGGACTTATCCACGCAGAGCATCCACATGGAAATATTTCCTCAGGCTAGTGACTGTGAAAAACAAGTCTTAATAAAGTTAAGTAAGAAAAAGGGGAGAATAAGAAAGATTTCTTGACACCTTCTAGAGCCGCTTGGCCTGGGCAGGTCAAAGAAATCACCGTCCCACCTGACACCACAAGGTTGGGTGCCATTATGGTAAGCAAACCTATGGTGGGGTATGGGAAAGAGAAAGAGGCGGAATGGTTCATGTGCTGTGGAGAGACAGATCTGAAGAGACAATAAAGAATTGGGTGACCTACTTCCCACCTGGGGCCATGGTGATATCTGGGCCAGAGCAGCTGCTAAGCGTCTATGTTGATGTCCATGGCTCCTGTTACCACCAGAGACTATGCACATGCCTGGGGTCTGGGCTGACAGCTAGGCCATGTTGGTGCCTGAGGGCCACGCTCCCTCAGAGACCACAAGTTTGAGGTGGCCTGCAGTGCCAACAAGGCCATAGTTGTTAGTCAAGTCAGGAGCCTGTCTGGGTCTATGACCCTACCACAGTCAGGGTGTGTGTTGATGTCTGTGGCTCCTGTCACCATTGAGGACTGTGTGACTAACTGGAATCTGGGCCTAGGCTACTGGGCCTGTGCTGATCTGAGAGGCCCTAAACTGCCACCTGGGATTACAGTGACAACCAGACCCAACCCGTTACTGATGACCATGTCTGGATCCATGATCCTACTGCAACTAGGGTCTCTGTTAATGTCTGTTGCCTGTGTTACCACAGTGGCCATATGAATCATGTGTTGACCATGTGTTGAACCATGTGATGTACCGTGTATTGAAGTGTGAGGGCCTTGTGGAGCTGGCCCTATCCCCTCACTGGTCCTGGGAGAAAGCCCCACCACCATCACCAGAAGGCTGACCCTGCCCCTCCCAGGTACTGGGATAGGAGCCCCTGACATGGTATAACTGGTTCCACTAAGCATATGAGAGCTGCTCTTCCCCCACCATGCACTTGAGAAAGCAGGCTCCCACCCCTCACTGCAAGTGTGGGAGAGCTGGCTCTGTCCCTCATCTGAGGGGGTAGTCCTATCAGTCTGGACTGACCAACTCAGCTAACCCCCAGACGCACATCCAGGCTTTGATTTGGCACACCCCAACATCTATCCCATCTATAACCCGCTGGAGCCTTAAAGAGACTGGCCTTATAGAACCATAGACTCAGGATCCCCATGACTTTGGCAACAGCAGGATAGGCAAGAGTAGTTTCAATGAGGGTCTAGTATTGATGATGGGCCAGGAGCCAGCATTATTGAAGCTGACCAGCAACACATGATACAAAGAACATTTGCAAGTGAAGCTGTTTGGACAAAATGGTCTATTGCATGATACACTGCAGCTCCAAGGACCACTAACATGAATGAAGAGGAAGATAAGAGGCAGGGAAGAAGGAGGAGGAAGGTGACTTTTTGTTATGGAATGTTATTCTAATAAGGCACAGATGTGTTACATTTGTTTATGCTATGGAATACTATTTTAACTATGTAAGGGTGCATTGCATTTATTTCTGCTGTCTTTGTTAATGATGTAAAGATGTGTTACATTTGGTTTGCTGCATTTGTTTAATTCTGTAAAGATGTGTTACATTTGTTTCACCTTACCTGGCTAAGGCACATGATTGGTCAAATAAAAACTGAATGACCGATAGCTAGGAGAGAGAGAGTCAGGTCTGACAGGCAGAGAAAAGAAGAGGAGGAGAAATCTAGACTCGAGAAAAGAAGGAAGAGAATGAGGGAGAAAGAGGCAGGGACATATCAGGGACCAGTAGCCAGGCAACTGACAGCCAGCCAGAAAAGAGAAGCAATAATGTAAGACATGCAGAAAGAGAGAAGCAAGAGAGAAAAATAATGAGAGAAAAAGGTAAAAAAGTCCCAAGGCAAAACATAGATGAAGAAAAACAGGATAATCAAAGTCATAAGAGCTAGCAAGGAATAAGAACTAAGATAAGGTTGAATATTCAAAACTAATAAATATCTGTGCCATGATCTGGGGGCTGGGTGGTGGCTCAAAAGAAAGCCTGTTACAGTTTTTGTTTGTTTTTAGTTAACATTCTTATTTGCATTTTTGTTTTTAATATTTATTTAAATTTTCCTTTTGGATGGACATAACAAGGGTGAAGAGAAGGCGGGACTGGGAAATGAGGGGGATTGGGGTACATGATGTGAAATTCCCATGGTTCCAATAAAAATTCTGTTGGACAAGTGAAAGAAAGAAAACTATCTTAAGCAACGTATTTCTGATCACTTGAAGTTTTCTAATAAATAGCTCAGGCTGGTTTCCTTACTGAACAATGACTATTGTCTGCTCCGTCATTGTGAGTCTGGACCACATATAAAGCTTTTTAAAAGGGATTACATAAAACCCATTAAAATCTTTAGCAACATCTGCTCTGTGTCCGGCACTGACCTTGGCATTTGAAAGACAACTTGATTATGACATTGGTCCTGCCATTAGGATGCTCAAGTGCTAATGGAAGAGATAAAGATGCAGCCCTCTCAATGCGACAAGCTGTGGACTTCCATAAAGTGGGGTGACTGGAGTTCGGTAGATAAACAAAAGCAGCAGAAGGAATATAGAGTTCTAGTTTGCTTTCTGGTCATCTGATAAAAAGAAAAACTGATGAAAACTAACTGGTGAAGGAAAGTGTTTATTTGTCTTACATATACCAAGTCACAATCCATTGAAGGAAACCAAGGCAGGAACTCTACACAGAAACCTGAAGGTCAAAACGTGGAGGTCAGAACTAAGGCAGGGTACTTGGGGGAGTGCTGCTTACTGGCTTGTTTCTTGTGGTGGTTTGCTCAGCCTGATTTCTTATAGAACCCAGGACTCCAAGACCAGCCATCCAGAGGTAATACTTCCCACATTAATCATTAATTAAGAAGATGCCCGACAAATATGCTTATAGGTAATCTGATGAAGGTTACCTTCCCATATAACTCTAGCTTGTGTCACTTTGACACAAAACTAACTTGGATACACACACACACACACACACACACACACACACACACGAGCACACAAGTGTACCAGTTTTATCAGATTGGCCTAAACAATTGGAGACTGGATAGTTCAATCACAACTGGCTGCAATGCTATGGAGTCAGATAGTCTTAATCTAAGAACAGAAAGCCACAGAGCAAGGGGCAAGCAATAATACAGACCTAGTCTGAGGGTGAAGGCCTCGAATCTCCCTGGAGAATCACCAGGGTAAGTCCAGGTTGAAAAGCCAAAGAATCAGGAGTCACATGTCCACAATAAAGAGCAGCAAAGGAAATACTTGCTCAGGAAGAAAGAAGCTTGCACCTTCCAGCTGGCTGCCTTTTCTACCTCTCCTTGCTTCGGGTCCCAGCCTATTCCACAGTGCTGCCCACATTCAAGTTACTCCAAACCCTCAGCTGCAGTCTCATAGACAGGTGTCTCTGGAGATGCCCAAACAGATGTACAATGGCATTTTTACCAATCTTTCGGACACCTCGTAATCCAATCAAGTTGACAACCTAGACCGACTGTCACGAGAAGGCGGAGAGCAGAGAACCCAGCCCCCTTCATCTCGTTGTTCAGTCACCTTCGTGGGGGTGGTGAGAAGAAAGAGAAGTGAAAGGGGTACCACGAAAGGTTTGAGAGACTGCGGTGCAGGATTGTGAAGATGATAAATAGCAAAGCCCCCAGGATGGAGTCTGGCAGAATAAGCACCAGCCTGCGGGGGAAAGGCATGGTCGTAAGATTACAAGACAAGTGTATAAATGACCTAGATGGGGGTCATATAGAATCAGAAGGCACCTGCAAACTGCTGCTCAATTAATAGCTGCTCCTCGTGTCCTTCAATTGGTGATGTTCATGCTCTGTAAAACCACACAACGAACAGTCTTGGCACTAAGATGGTTCAGCAGACCATACTGGTAGACTACCCTCTAGCAACAAGCAAGCCAGATGCTAAGCTGGTGATGGGTTTTTCCTAGCAATAACTACTGCAGTAGGCATAAGAGTACAGGCGCAGCCTTTAATCCCAGCACGCGGGAGGCAGAGGCAGGCGGATCTCTGTGAGTTCGAGGCCAGCCTGGTCTACAAGAGCTAGTTCCAGGACAGGAACCAAAAAGCTACGGAGAAACCCTGTCTCGAAAATTCAAAAAAAAAAAATACAGCATGAACTTAATTTCAATTTGTGTAAAAGTGACCAAGAATTGGCAAAGAATAAAGAGATAGGGAAAAGGTGAGGTGGTCTCAATGGAGTCAGAGACAAGAATTTGGAATTGACTTCCTTTTTTTTTTCTTTTGTTGCTGTCATTGTTTCAGAAACGTCACGGAAATAGCATTTCTTCCTCTCAGCAGGTCATTTCAAGAGTTACCGAACGTTGGCAGGTCTGTGTGCAGGCACCTCTCGTGGTCCATGCTTTCATATCTCTTCATGCCAGGCAGTGGGGCAGTTTATGCTGGATGGCTCAGACACAGCACTAGGATGCCTGGGGCACAGTGATAAACAAGGTCTGTACCCTGTCCGTATTTAGTGAGAAACAGGCGAGTCTCATCTGCTGTGAGGACAAGTCATGTTAAAAACAAACACTAGACAATGAGTGTTCTGTCTTTATCTGAATTCTTCCAGACTTGATAACAAACCTTACTGGTAGACAGACCAGGAATCCATTACTGTCCCTCAGACACTTTACCTGAAGTAGCCAAGCAGAGGTCCAGGCTGGGCGCATAGATATGCAGAGGGAACAGTCAATGACCTACGTGATTGACAAAGTGTTCCTTCATGGGTGAGAGAAATGCCTTCCAGTGCCATCCTCGCCAATGCTGGTCTTCAGGGGTGAGGTTCCGGAACAAAGAAAAACAACCTTTATGTCTTTGGTATGAACAGGCTTTTAAGGAAATGTATGCTTTTAATAAAAATGAAAAAAAAATTGAGTTGCTAAGAGACAAGACCCTACCTAGGCCCATTAGGGGCTTATTCCAATAGCAAATGGTTGTAGATGGGTTTCCTTGGAAACAGTTGCTAGACATGCCTAAGTAGTAACATCTTTTTAATAGATGCACATGAGGACTCTAAAAGAATTGCCCCTGAGGCCATGGAGTAACCATGAGACTAGGATACAGCCATGAAAAGGAGAGTCTAATATCGTCTTCATGTGAGTGCTGTTCTTGTTCCGTTTCCTCAGATAAAAGCAGCATATGCTCACGAGGAAGTGTTTCAAAGAGTCAAGGAGAAATCAAGTTAGAAGTGTGTTTGTTCTTTTCCCCTCATGCGCTTTGGTTTTTCCTCATAATCAGCCAGTAGGAGCTTTGCAAAACTTTCTAGATTGGCACAAGAGTGGCTGTGTCGTTATTTTTACATAAATAAAAATGACACATTCTAACAAACAGCTAAGTGTATTCTTAGCAACAGGTGTAATAGTTACGTTTTCCAAGCAAAACCACCCATCCTGAAGACCAAAAGAACACAGAGGTCCCGTGGGAACCAGCGACAGCTCACATTCTGTTGTGGATGTCCACTAGTGTCATCGTAAAACTCTCAAGAGTTTTATGATTCTTGGGGTGGGTGGGGTAGAACTGGAAGATCTTTTTTCCACCACTAGGTGTCACTGTACTACCCTACAATACCCCTCACATTTGCCACTAGATTAAAAGGAATGGATTCTTCTCACTTCATCTAGCTTGCATCCATCACTCTGAAGATACAACACTACATTTAAAAATGTATGTCCCTCACTTCTCTCCTTTCTAGGTCTCTGGAAATGACCAGTTACATCAAAAGTGAAGTGTACCGCTGCCCCAGGAATATCTGTAGCCACTTCCACTCTTGTTAATAAGCATAATAAATAATACTAACAGAGTCATGATAAGCACCTTCTGTGTACCCAGGCCTGTGCTGGGGTCTGAAGACTCAAAGTATAAAGTGTTTTCCAAGTCCTCATGCACTCACAGAAGCCATACCACTATCATCCAGTGAGAAACAGTTTAAGTGAAGGAAGCTACCTGGTAAATGTGTCTGAGAAACTGTATGAAGGTTCAAGGTCAAATACAAAGCAAGGCACCTTGAGGTAGGATCAGGACCAAGTTGGAAAGAGAAGTGTAAGGTCGTTAACAACATTGCTTTTCAGAGGGTCAGCCGCTTACGAATGTCCGCCGGTTTGGGGGAAGATCTGCATTTTAAAGCTCATGTTTTTATGGAAAATGAGAAAAGGGAAGATGTTTTATCTCAGGCTCAATCATGTGAAGCAGCCTCACGAGGGTTGTACCTCTGCCCTCTACTGCAACTCATTGAAGATAGACCGGAGGAAGATCATATCAGGACAACACCGCGGACCATCTTTCCAGAGAGTCCCGCAGCTGGAATCAACATCTGATGCTCAATTTACTATAAAATTTGACAGCTTCTCTACAGTCATTTTTACTTGTTTTTCCCAATGCTTCCCATGTTCCTATGGGGTTGTTGATGATGCAAATCCCAGTGGACACCATGGCCTTAGTAACACTCCTGGACTGGGTGGAACATAAGACAACTATTTCCAAAGTTGAAGTTGGAGACATTTGAGAGACAAGGGATCATGACTTCCAAGAGCCTTAATTGACACACAGTCCTTGGATTCCAGGCAAGAATAGCCTCCAGGGAGGTTTATACTCTGTAGGGGAAATGGAGAAATGCCTGGGAGCTTCTCCAAGCCTAGGGGAACTTGGATAGACACAGAAGATGGTGAAAGGTCACTCCTTTCCATCTCCTGCCCAAGCCCCAAGACAGCATGGACTTTAGAAGCCAAGGTCAGTGAAGCAAGACCTTGTCCCCCTGATAGAGTCAAGCAGCAGTGGCTGCTTTCATTGGGTAGATTTTTTTTTCCTGATCCTTACCCATGAAGGTAAGGACCATTCCTTTCTCCTTACTTGTACTTTTGAGAGGCAAAGAGTCTGTTCTGATCGACGCAAACCACTTGAAGGAGAAAGAAAAGAAACACCAAGTAGTATCCTGGGATACATCCATGGTTAGAACACTCTGGGAGATTCTCCCAGATATGTGGAATGTTTTCCCCACACTCACTGAAAACTTGTGACCTTGTTCTTTGTTTATTCTTCTTTGTTATCTTGAGAAAGTAGAGCAGTAAAAATGACTGCTATTTTTCCAATTTATAATGAAAATAGTGACAGAAAAATAGTGACCAAGAAATACAACACTGAAATTGACAATAGAGAAAACACCAAGGTGTTTGTGTTAGAATCAACTGAAAGATCATGCAATGCTTTCACAGCATAAAACTGCCTCAGAAATCAGATGTGAGGAAAAGGCTGCTTGGAACTGCTCAGAGCTAGCTCTCTGCCCTGCAGCACCGTATCTGCCTACCATGTACGAGGTCGTGCTTGATCCCCAGCACCAGAAAAATTTATGTTTTTTTAAAACAAGAAATAACCAGCAACAACAATAAAACTTTTAATGGTTTAAAAGCACCCTCAGGAAAAACTAACAAATAAATAAAATATTTAAAAATTTATCTTTAAAATACAATATCGGAAAAACTGACTTTTACAACTGCAAAGACTAAGAGGGGTAAATGGAAGAAGAACTGATCAATAAAACTTTCCAAAAATGAAAGGACAGTAGGTAAAACACTTTCGTATCTAAGTAATACACGTTATACACAAAACCCTATCTGTAAAAACCCGACCAGTCCTGTAAAATCCCGATGGTCCTATAGCTCCTGTGTCACTACAAGACCATACGTGAGCTGGGAACGTACACACACACACAGACAGAGAGAGACACACAGAGAGACAGGGACACGGGTCATCCTGATACAAGAATGCCAATGCCAACTTTATTATGCTCAGGGGCAGCTTATACAGGGATCCTTAGCCACAGGCAGTTCTCGGGATCTTTCAGCTGCAGGCCTCGTCAGCCTGCCAACAAGGTCTCGTGCTCAGAGCAGCTGCAGACAGAGAAAGTCAAGGGACCAGGGATCTATAGCTTCCAACAACTATCCCAGGTTAATATCAGTAAAAATAGTTGTAATTCAGAGCTAGGTTTTTAAACCAGAACTGCACTGGGTTAAAAACTGGTCAATAAATTAAAGTACATTCATATAGAACCCTATAAAAGAAAAAGCACTTTTTAATGGGTATTTACTCAATAGGATGAAATTGTTTTTCTATACTTATTCTACAAAATATCAATTTTAAACATGCTCAAAACCAAAGGGTTCCATCAAAACATCCATGGAATATCAGCAAGACACAATATCACAGAACCAAAACGCACTGACCTCAACTTCAAGGACTGAATCCTGACAGAGACACATGACTTTGACATCAGTAAACTTGGCAGCCTTCTCATATGTGAAATGACAATGTAAATTCAATAATAGTTTCCTTCTATGTTTAGACTGCACAAGCCAACCCTGAGAAGCCTTGTACACACCTCTTTCCTGAGAAATTCACTACTGCAAGCATCCATACCTTCCATCAAATACCCTCAGACTCTCACCACGACCTCTGAAACTATGTGTGAGTACCTGATCCAAAGAAGGCTATGTTTAGATCAGCAATCAACCTGTCAAAAACTATCCAAAAAACGTTTTGAGGTTACTAGCTAAACTTACTCAGTGAATTTTGAAATCCAATGTCCAATACAGTGGAGAGAGAATGTAACTGGTGTTCTCAGCAACTATCCCAGGATATTATCAGTAAAATAGATGTGATTCAGAGCTAGTTTTAAAACCAGAACTGCGCTGGGTTAAAAATTGGTTAATAAATTAAGGCAGATTCATATAGAACCCTATAAAAGAAAAAGCACTTTTTAATGGCATCTTCCTAGTGTCCCTTTTTCTTTCTTCCCCAGCCTAAATCCCTCCTCTCACATTCTCTCCGAGTCCAGAAGTCTTGCCTATAGTTCTTCCTCACTATTGGCCATTCAGCTTTTTATTAGACTAATCAGGTGTCGTCAACCAGCAAGGTAAAACAGCAACGCATCTTTAGACAGTTAAACAAATATTCTGCAACATGAACAGATGCAACACATCTTTGCATAGTTAAACAAATATTCCTCAACTCTGAATATATTCCTTTCTCATATTTTAAAATAATCTAGTCAACATACAATTATTTTAAAATTTATATTAAACAAACTGAAGAATGGTGTGTCCAGCCACTGACAATCAAAAAAGGGCTGAAGATATGATGGTCAGGATATGAAGTTTCAGGATTTAGCCAACTTCAAGTTACTTCAAGTGCAATTCAGTGACGCCCGAGGCTTATTCTTTGTAAATAATACACACAATGGAATCCTCACACATCTCGTAAACATTTAGAAACAGAATCTCATGTACTACATCTTTGGTCCCGTGTAATATTTATTTTTGGGCTTGGTGTCTATCCCAAAATTGCTTCTTTAAGCTCTCTCTTAGCTAATGTATACCTCACAGTCCAGTCCTGAAAAATGTGAGCAAATTTTTAATTGGGACCCCCAATCAGCTCTGTCCTGCCAGTAGGATCCAAAATAACCACGGGGAAATTTATTATTAATTATAAATGCTCAGCCAATAGCTTAGGCTTGTTATCAACTAGCTCTTTCAACTTAAATCAACCCATACTTCTTATCTATGCTCTGCCATGTGTCCGTACCTTTTTTCAGCATGGTATGTTCACCTCCTGCTCTTTCGGCATCTGGCTGGCAACTCCTTGTGATTCTGCCCTTCTTTTTCCCAGCATTCCTTCTGTCCAGCCCTCCTACCTAATCTCTTCTTGCCTAGGTATTGGCCAACTGACGCTTTCTTACACCAATGACAATACTACACCCTCACAGTGTACAAAAGGATTATTCCACGGGAGGAAAACTCTAATCTTTGACATTGTGGAGTTTATTGCTTCTTTTCCTAAACTTATACATCGACAAGATTTCTCAATCCTGATCCTCTCAGCTGCTCTTCCCAATCATAACCTTGTCTCCCCTCAGGATAAGTTTCTCTAACTCTGTACATCTCCTCAGAACAGGGCTTCCAACTCTAAAGCCATGGGCAGCTCCAACGCCACCTTCACCCTGACTTCTCCCAGCACAATTTGCTCCATCTCCATGATTCCTTCCAGCTTTCTGGACACCCACCCTTACTATCTTACCATCCAGATTAGGTAGGGTCAAGACTTCCAACCTCCCATTCAGCATCTCTCAAGCCCTCCATGCTGACACTTTGCTTCCATTTGATAATACACCGTGCCCCTGTCGTATAATTAAGACAGGGTTCAGGACAGGTATAACAGCCTCTTGTGCTGAAAGACCGAGAGGGTGCTGTTGCTGATCCAGTCACTGCATCTAACTGTTCCCAGAAATCAACTGATTAGACAATTTGGAAAGTATTTTGCTTATGTTGAAAATTTCTTCTCTACATGGGATGAATTTGTGCCGCTCAATTAGCTGATCCCCTAAGTAGGCAAGAGGGTTGGCAATCTTCACACTTCTGCAATTTCCGAGAAGTCAGGATTCCATATTCCCTTAAAAGTTAAGAAAGCAGAGCTCTAATTTTTCACCGACGTCTATTCCACTTGGGTCAAAGGAGTTGAGATGATTTACTATCCCAACAGGACAGCTACACAATGTGAAAATAAAAGACAAATTAACATTAAATCTTCGATTAAAGCACACTCCCCTTTCTAGACCGCAGTCCCATCACCAAAAATAAGAGATTTATGGAGTTGTTTATTTACTTTTATACTCTAAAAGTACAAATGTTTCGGGCTGGAGAGATGGCTCAGCGGTTAAGAGCATTGCCTGCTCTTCCAAAGGTCCTGAGTTCAATTCCTGGCAACCACATGGTGGCTCACAACCATCTGTAATGAGGTCTGGTGCCCTCTTCTGGCCTGCAGACATACACACAGACAGAATATTAAATAAATAAATATTTTAAAAAAGATTTTAAAAAAAAAGTACAAATGTTTCTAATTCATCAGAGAATCTAGTGTTCAGTGAAATAATAACTGCTTCAGGAATATGCAAAATCCCCTACACTATTAACAGCTTAATATGGCAATAATTGATGGAGGACAAAAGAGTCAAGGGCATACTGGAAGCCATTCCCAGTTCTCAGCCGTTCTGCTTGAGAGGTGATGAAGAACCATGGAGAACATGCCAGAGACTGCTTCAGGTTAACCTACTGCTTGCATTTGTATTATGCTGTGTAAGCCACTAGGCATAGGAAACCACATGTTTCAGGTTCAGGGCATTTGCCCATGAACTACACTTCATGACGCTCATGTTTAAGCATCTTTGAGAGTAAAGAGCAGTACTTACTTGAGTAGCTGTAGGCAACACATTTGTTTCCTTGTTTTGATTGGTTCTAAGACACAGCAGTAGGACAATGAAGACAAAAATGGTGCAGACAGGGCCCAGGAAGACCTGATGTTTATAGACCCAAATACACACTCTCTAAATCAGACCGTAGAGCAAGCGTGGTAGCACATGATCTCTCATCCCCTCTTCCCTCTGTACATTTCTTTGTGAGGAAACTTTTCATTCATCTTAAAAACAGGCTAGTCATCGCCATTCATATTCAAGGAAAATATGAACCTTCACGAGCTGCAAAAAAAAAAAAAATGGAGAGCAAAGCAATGAAAATGGACTCATGGGGTTATGTTAAAATGACGAGCCGATGATGTTGCAGTCCACACGGGCTGCTGCAGCAGCACAACACAATGGAATACTGTATGAGGAACAGAAATGCATTTCTTAGTTTTAGAGGCTCTGGAACCCAAGATCAAAGTGCTGGTGGGCACAGTGTCTGAGGAGGGACTGACTCCTGGGTCAGAAACGGCCATCTTCGCATCGTACTTTCTCACAGTAGAAGGGGTAAGGAGGTTCGCCAAGGCTATTTTTTAAGTACATAAGTGTCATTCATAATGACTTTGCCCTCATGACCAACCAAACTGCCTCCCAGAGGCTTTGACTCCAAATGCTATTTCACTGCCTGTGGATTGGGGGTACTGTGGATTGGGGGTACTCGGACAAGGATGCACCCAAATACACCCATTCTCACTCTTTTTCTTCCTTAAGCATATTACGCCAGGACAGAGAGAATAGGAAATGAAGAAAAATAGCCTTTCTAAGAACCTTGAAAAGGAGGTACAGAGCAGAAGAAGGTACAAGATAAAGCTGAGTGAGTGACAGAGCGTGTGTGTGTGTGTGTGTGTGTGTGTGTGTGTGTGTGTGTGTGTGTTGCGCGCACGATGCATGCGTACATCCAGTGTTGAAGATACACTGAAAATCTCTTTAGGTTGAAAGAGAAGTTACAGAGAGGATGACTCAAAAGGGGGAATTCGTAAAGAACAGGCCTGTAGACCTGGGGACAGCAGGCCAGGGAGTAAGACGGTTAGTTCCAGCTCCACAGATCCTCTGCCGGCACCTAGATTCTCTACCTTCCTTCCGATCCCCCACACCTTCTGATCATGCCACCATTTCTTATGGCTTCACGGGTTCCCATTGATGGTTCTTTCTGAATGAAGTGTTGGTCCTCCCATTGTCCCGACAAACTCTGACGAGACTTTTCAGGCAGAACTCACAAGTCTCCTTCACTATGACGTTCACCTGATTATCACCTTCATCTGATTGGAAATGCTTCTTCTTTTGTACTCACAGACTTGTCAAGTACGAACTCCCACCGGGAAAGGAATGTCTCGAAGCATGAAGACTATCCCTGGATCATAGTATCTTACAGAGAAGCAAGCTTTCTAGTAATGTTCAAAGAATCGATGATGCAAAGAGACTATCTGGAGGCTTGTGTGGCTTAGAAGTGAGAAAGAAGAAAACCATGAGCCCTTTGTGTATTGAAAAGGATGAAAGGACCGAAGTCTGAGGAAAACATGAAACTTTCTAGAGAAGCATGCTGGGAAAGCAGAAACGATGGGAGGATTTAGGGGCTGAGTAGGCACTGACGGCAGCGTGCACGCCACTAGCATCTGTTATAGTAAATAAGAATTTACGAAATTGAAGCTCATGACCTCCGTGTGAAGTGAAAAGCGGCCCTTTCCACTCCCACAATCAATAGCTCTGTCTGAGAAGTAAATTAAGAGTGATCAAATCAGATTTGAGGGACCCCTGGGGCAGGATGCCTCAGACAGCTGGGGCTTTCTGAAGGGCATGGAAGTACTAATATTCTGCCCAAGTCCATGATCAAAGGCCTGCCAGCTCGCTCATGGAGAAGAAAATGTACTTAACAGGATTATGGGAACCTTTGATTCTTAATCTGTTGCTGTGTGAAAACAGGAATTCTTGTCTACCAAATAGAATTTAGCATCAACTATTACATTTTTGATAAAGCTGTATTGTGATCATTATTAAGCAATAACTGGTATATGCTGTCAGACAAACAAGCAACAACAACAACAAAAAAAAAACCCCAGATACAAATCTAATAGAATGGAGTCGCTTGTCTTGTTTCCCTAAATCTTTTCTTAGACTTCTGCAATCTTAGAACATTCTGGACAGACTGTTGGAGCTTTGAGGGACCTGAAGGAGCATCTGACAAATTACCATTTTCTTGGACAGCAGTGTAGAACCTTGAACTTCCCAGGGTTTCCACCACATCAGTGGATGAACTGAGGCAGAAAAAAAAAGTCTTTTCTCATCTTTCTATAAATTATTTTTCCCTGTTACATGTTACAAAAATGAGGTTAAACTGCCTTTAATAGTTCCTTTTTTAATTAGTCAGTGAATTATTCAGTATACTTCTAAGAAATTTTTTCCCTAGAAAATTCCTTAGTAACATTTCCATATTAAAAAAAATACAATCTTACAGATCATAAGAAAACATGTTTTCTTGAGATCGCTTCCTTTCTTAAGAGTAGGACAATACAAACTTTTTTTTTAAAGAAAAAAAAAGAGTTTCAGAAAGTAGAGATTTTTATTGAATAAAGACTAAATGCTCTGAGAGAAGTGGAGAGAAAGACTGACCGATGGAAGAGATGGTGGGTTAATTCTAGAAGACGGGAACAGAAGGACCGAAGAAGTCGACTGAAGGCATGGGGTGGCCAGGAGAAAGAAGCCTATTAAGATGCAGCAATGTCTCAAGAGAACCAGATTGTCATATTCCAGAGCACAATGACTCCCAAACATGCTTCATAAAATAAAGAAAATGGGAATCCTCTTCAGACAAGATGGAGAAATACTCTAAGCCATTTTCGAGATTATCAGAGCACACTACCGTATAAGCTGTGCCAAGTCTTCCTGAGATGAGAAATATTTAGAGTATTTTTCAGGCTCCTAATTAAACACGGTGCGCATAACGGTGCTGCTTAATTGCCTGTCACAACTGTATACACCAGCATCCGGCCCATGGACTTGCATTCCAGATGTGCTTGGCCTTTGCAACACTTTCCGAGATGCACTCAACCCTAGAGCAAGCCATGCCAAACTTACTCTGTGAAAGGAACAAATGATAAATATTTTACGCTTTGCTAGGTATGTGTGTTTGCTAATCTGTCTATATTTTTTCCCAGATAGCTTTCAAATGTAAGAAAAAGCCACAGGCTCTGAGTCATACAGAAAGAAGCCACTGAAAAATTTTAGCTCTGTGCCTCTTGCCTACCATAGACCTTTTTTGGTTTCACGCCTCATGTGTGTATGTGCATGTATGTATGTATGTATGTATGTATGTATGTATGTATGTATGTGTATGTATCTCTGTGTATTTTCACATACATTACCATAGTTCTGCTACAGCGAGAGAATGTACTTTAGAGAATGACTCAGACACACTCAATCCCAGTCGTCAGCTTACAGGCTGGTTAAACGCCTCTGTAAGCTTCCATATACTCCTGGCCCTGACATCTCACTTTCCTCAAAGACCCCAGAGAGTTTGCACACAGACCACATCCCACACAGAAGGGAAATCTGATAATGAAAATCAAGAGTGATGATAATATGGGATTAGAGGTGGGGCTGTGGGAGAAGGATGGAGATGGGGCTCATTATCTCAGAGATGCTTCTGAAGCTTCTTTAGGGAAAAGCCTTCCATCTCCCTTACGTTATCAGAGGTAAAAATGGAAAAGGCATTTGGAGACAGGAGGGGCAGCCGTCGGTCCTTCATGGATTCTGCGCTCCCAGGCATAGACTGGTGGTGTTAGCTGTGAGGGGGCGTTTCACCTCACCTGAATCCCTCCTGACTATAAAAGGGATTCGCTCAAGGATGCAGTAATGACTCAGAGGGGGAAAAGAAAGAAAATAAAGATCAACATCTGACTATCAATTAAGGTTTATACAGTTTAATAACAGATTCCTCTAATGCTTCCAGCTTCCATCCTACAGAAGCATCTTGCTTGACTCTATGGTGTAGGTGACTTCACTCCAGAGGGCTCTGACAGTCATGGCATCTTCAGCTTGTGCCTCCCTGCCTCCCTGTACAGTCAAAGGACTCGATGTCAGGAACTTGAAGTTGGTCAAGGTGAAAGTACTCACACCCTTATGCCACAGAAAGTACAGGAAACAGTATTTACCTATTTATTTATTATCATGAAACCATCAGAGTTTCACACCTAGGATTCATAATACATGAATATGAGTGGACAGTGCTTCAGGGAAGCCTTGATAGGAATTCTCTAGCCCCTTGCTCTTTGGTAGCTGGGAATTACTAAAAAGGGGTGCCTTAAGAATAGCTGGCTTTGGGGGGGCCTGGGCGGTTTGGATGCTCAACTTACTAAACCTGGATGGAGGTGGGCGGTCCTTGGACTTCCCACAGGTCAGGGAACCCTGATGGCTCTTCAAGCTGATGAGGGAGAGGGACTTAATCGGGGGAGGGGGAGGGAAATGGGAGGCGGTGGCGGGGAGGAGGCAGAAATCCTCAATAAATAAATAAATTTAAAAAAAAAGAATAGCTAGCACAGGCTATGTATTCAAAAGGGCAATTAAGCCTCTTAACATCCTCGAAGTAAATCAAGTGAATCCCGAGAGAGACATGATTTAAGCATCCCTCTTACCTAAAGTGCTTTCATGATCCAATTTCAGGTCCAAGAACACTACCTCTGCCTTACATCTTCAGAATCAAGACTGCACATATAGGATTTTTCTCTGTGGGGAAAAATTACTCCTCTTTTATTGGAAAATGGCCCAATAATTTCCAGCTGGCACAAAAGAAACGTGTATGTAGCAACAGGCAGGTTATATTGTATCGCAGAATCTCCAAATCGACAACTATGCCTGATTCTAGGAGCTTTCTACTCCACGCTGCAGCCTTAGGCTGGGACAGATGCTGTCTAGTTACTAACTGTCTATCATTCTAGCAAGAATCACGGACATACAACAAGAGTTGTGGAAATTATGGAGCAAATCATGCATGATTATAGATTTACTTTCCAGCTTGAGTACATTTCCTACACAATCAAGTCATTCCTTGGTATCTGAAGACATGAGGCAAGACATGGGTCCTTGTTAGTTATCAGTTCCCTTGACCCAAGGATAGAACTGGACCAGAGGAAAACTGCCCTCAATCCGCATCAGCCATGTGACAGCTATGAGAAGCTGATTGCTTAGACTAAACCCCTGAAAGTCGAGTGCTTTCTTGTCTCTCGTCTCTCCTAAGGAGTTGTGAGATTCCAAAGCCTCCATCTCCTTCATTTGCCTGTTCACCAGTCATGACTGAAGAAGATAGAAGCTGAAAAGCCTTGGAGGCTTCCTCTTCTCTCTCTGCAAGAACCCAACTCTTTCCCATCATTCTCCACGCACTTCTCTTACATCTTAAGGTGTCAAGAAATTTTCCCACAGGCAGTTAAATGATTTAGAGCAGAAATCAGTGTGCAATGTGTAACCATGGATATATGAGCGGTGAGACGGATCAACATGTCACTGCCTACATTCAACTATAATTCAGTTACAAAGGAAAGACATTTACAGTCTCTCTTTGATATTCAGAGGATGCCGATAATTTCATCAAGATATGGGAAAAGTTTTCAAAGATAGATAAAAATGAAGCACAAACAGATGCCTACAGGGATTAGTTTCTAAACCATGAATTATCAATCCTGCTCTTGCTTGTTCACTTCTCAAGCAATTTTATTAAAGTACATTTATATTTGTATCTCATTAATAGATATCCATCATCTATTAATGGACACATAAATTAATTCTATAACTTGGGTATTGTGAATCACTGAGATAGATAAACATGGATGTATTGGTATCTTTAGTGTGCACTGACTTTGATTCCCTTAAGTTTGTATGTGGGGAGAAGCAATTATATCACCAGTAGTTAGAATTTTAGTTTTTGAGGAACCTTCTCAAAAAAAAAAAGCCAAAAGTTTTCTTGTGCTGCCCAGTCCCACTAGCCTAGTCTCTCTCCTGCCAGCTGGTCCTGCAGCCACTTATAAAATAATCATTTAGAGACTTAATATTAATCGTAATTGCTTGGCCAATGGCTATTGTTGGTTATCTCTTACAAATAAACCAATCTATCTCTAATAATCTGTGTATCATCATGTGGCTCTGTGGCATTACCTGTTCTCTAGTATATCTTGTGTTCTGGCAACTTTCTGGCTTCTTTCTCAGCCACACCCTTCTTTACCTGCATCTCTGCTTGTATTTCCTGCCTTGCTATATTCTGCCCTGCCATTGGCCAAAGCAGTATTTTTCATCAACCAATAAAAGCAACACATAGTCACAGCACACAGAAGGGCATCCCACACAACCTTCATTCTATTTCCCTTAGTGGCTGCATTAATTTACATTTTCTTGAACAGTAGATAGAGGTTCCTTTCCCCTGCAGCCTATTTAAATGTCAGCATCCATTGAAAATCTAACAATAACATATCCTGCCAAATAGTTAGGGATAGATTCTAGTCAACTGTAGCTGCAAACGCTACCGTGAAGTGCCCATCATAACAGAGCCTGGGATTCCCTGAGAGAGATTTCAGGAGGGCGAGGCAGTGTTTGTAGAGTCTTCCTTTTAGGGCTTGGGTAGCAAGTGAGAGTTGTCTCAAATTATTCCTTCTTGGGCACCATTACATTGTGGCGGCTTGAACCCCTCCCTGTCTTTGGGTGAGTGAAGAAACACCACGGTATGGAGGAAAAGGCATCACCATCATTAAGTCCTCAGGTGATCCTTTGATCTATTTATTTATTTATTTATTTATTTATTTATTTATTTAAGGATTTCTGCCTCCTCCCCACCACCGCCTCCCATTTCACTCCCCTTCCCCCGATCAAGTCCCCCTCCCTCATCAGCTTGAAGAGGAATCAGGGTTCCCTGACCTGTGGGAAGTCCAAGGACCGCCCACCTCCATCCAGGTTTAGTAAGTGGAGCATCCAAACTGCCTA
>NC_022023.1:10327255-10329924 GCF_000317375.1 Microtus ochrogaster
GGATGCCTATATGTTTGTCTTTGGATTCACCTTCTAATTTAGCTTCTCTAGGATCGCGAATTATAAGCTCACTGGTCCTTTGATCTTATGGGAGCTATACCAGCTTGAGTCCTGGTTTCCTCATCATAGTGCGAAGTAGGTCTAGTGCTGTGCCTCATAGGTTTTACAAGGGTCCATTTGAATATGTGTGCTGGTCAGTTTTAACTGTCAGCTTGACAGAGCCCAGAAGCAAGAGAAGGAAACCTAACTTGCAGAATTGTCCAAGTCAGACAGACCTGTGGGTGTGTCTGTGGAGGATTGCCTCGGCTGATAATTAATGTGGGATGCAGTATCGCCTGGGCAGGGACCCTGACCTGAACCACAGTGAGGAAAGATATCTGAGCATGCGTAGGAAGCAAAGCAGGCAGCATGGGCCTGTGTGTTTTATTCTGCATCTGAGAGTGGATGCAATGTCACTAGCTGCTTATATTCTCCGCCCGACCTCCCTTCAATGAGAAACTGGAACCTGGAACCATAAGCCAAATTAAGCCCCTCTCTCCCCCAAACTGCTTTTGTCAGAGGTTTGCCACGGAAACCGAAACCGGAATAATACTTAAAGCATTTTTTTTAGCAAAGAATCTGGCTTGAGAAGCCAGCGCTGTGGACTGACAAGGAATTTGGAAACAGACTCGTGTTTAAACCTCACTTCTTCTTTCATTCCCTTTGCCATTTATTCATTTGTTCTTCGGAAAGCTTAATAGAGTTCTCCGGTGTGATCTTTCCCTCTGTGCAAATGTGTGCAAAATTTATCCCAAAAGGATGGCAGCAGAGGATCTTTTTGTTCCTACATTCTCTTCCTTACATGGAGGTGTGGTGGGAAAAAATATCTTTGTTTAAAGCAAGACACAAGGGCAGATGGGGTTGGTGTTGAGGCGGGTGAATAAAGATCCCCCTCAGAGGACTTCAGAGGCATCCAGGTAACACTCACTGCATGGTGAAGATGGAGATGATTCTGAATGAAGCAGATACCCCAGAGGAAAAGCTCTTATTACCATTTCAAGAGGAGCTAGCAATGGGTATCACTGATAAGGCAGAACCCTGGAACCCTGCACTGGCCATGTGTATCCTGTGCTGCCATGGAGGGAAAGGAAACAGCTGTAAGTCACTTTCCTGTTTTTCAATCAAGGAAGGTGGACTTGTGCTTATTCTGCCAGATCCAGATTTATCAGTGAAAAGCAAGCTGGCCCTCAACAACGTATTTTATTTGCATATTCCAACCACATGGAACATCTATCTTGTGCTATAGACGGGTGGCACACAAAGGCCCTGAAGGGAGATCAGAAGAGTAGACAGTGTAAAACAGCACAGTAAAGACCTCTGGGTTTAGTCAACAGAGCTAAGGCGGCCCTTTCCTAGAGGAGGCACTGTAGAGCAAGAGTGTGTGAGCCATAGTTCTATGCTATGATAGGAAGAAAGCAAAATAAGAATGGAAGGGGACCCCAGCAGCACAAGCATCTAACAACCTAAATACCGTCCCGGAGTAGGGAAGAAAGGCATTGCAAGAGGAATGAGTAGAGCCAGGAAGAACCAGGGTGGTATAGGAGACAGCCACACTGCACTGAGTCACAGACCACATGCAGGAAGACTGAGCCTGAAAAGGCAGAATGGGAGCAGCACGATACGGGCGATCCTCAGAAGAGAGGATGTTAGGAGGCAGAGGAAGGTGAAGGAGCAGAGCTGTAGACATCCAAGGAATGAAAGAAGCCAGAGCTCAAAGAGGTGAGGTCACATTCTCCTTGTCTCACAGAAGCTAGGACTGGAAAGCCAGCTTCCTCTTGTCACCCAGGCCTGGATTTTCTTCTCTGTACTAATTAAGGACATGGTGGGTTGGATTAAACGTTGCCAGCCTCACACAAACACTGAGAGTGGGTCTGTGGACTGACAACACCCTCCAGACCTCTTGCCCATATCAAGGGCAGGAAGAGGGAAAAACCCCAAACATCCTCCGAAGTCAGGCTTACAGCCAATTTCCATAGGAAAAAGAACAATGGAGCAATTACAAGTGCCAGGAACAATCTAAACATCCAGCACTAAAACAGTGATTTAACAAATAATAACTTCACAATAAATAAGTAATAAACCCATTTATGTGAGTATTCCTCAACTACTACAAATTCATAAATAAAATTGTATTCAATTATCTATAAAATAATACCAAGAAAAGAAATATAAAAATAACACTATATAAAAGATAAAATAAAAAATAACAGTAAGATAAACCAAAAATGTCAATAAATTGTTTATCAAAACAATGATGAAGTAAGTGTTTAAATACTAAAGAATACATGGCCTATGTGTAAACATCCATCAATATAGACAGATATATACATTATATTTCTCTCTCCACTCTTTTTTTCACTGAAAACAACAGACAAACTCTCCCAGCTATAGTGAGGGGCCATCAGGGTACATCTACCTATGTGTCTAGAATTATTTATTATACAAGTGGTAGGAGACAGAAAATAGTTGAAAAAGACCATGCTCAGAAATCTTAAACAGAAGACTGGGGCAATTGCAGATTCAGGTATATAGCTGCATCTTAGTAACCATTGACGGATGGGTGGACGGACAGACGGACGGACGGACAGACGGACGGACGGACGGACGGACGGACGGACGGACGGACGGAC
>NC_022023.1:10330024-10359730 GCF_000317375.1 Microtus ochrogaster
TGGGTGGGTGGGTGGGTGGATGGATGGATGGAAGGATGGATGGATGGATGGACAGAGGGATGGACGGATGAATGGATAGAGGGATGGATGGATAGATGGATGGATGGACAGAGGGATGGATGGATGAATGGATAGAGGGATGGATGGATGGACAGATGGACGGATAGACGGACAGATGGATGGATGGCTGAAATAGACCTATGTGCAAAATTCTCTGTGATCAATTCAACAGGATCTTTATCTCATTCAATAAGAGGAATATTCTGGAATCTCTTTTCCCAGGACCACTTTCTAGTATGGATCTGCACAGTTCTGATGAACAAACACTTTTGAGTGAGTTTTGACGTTTTCATGTTACCATCGTTTATAGGCACATGAGCATTAACAGAAGGCATACATTGGGACTATCACCTTAAGAATTACCCTTTAGGGTGCTATAAATTTTTGGATTTGTAACCACAGTCCATGAAGCATCATGGGAATCTCTCACATTGGAGCCACAGCTACCCAGGCAAGAGGAAGCTCCTAAAACCTGAACACTTTGTTAGTATCTCCTGAAAGGAGGAAGCAACTTCCAGGGCATGTGCAGTTTCCCATTTCCTGTGTCAGACCTCTTTCTATTTGAAATACCTATAATGGCTTCTGTCCTAAGCAAAACCCTAACTAACATGGGCTGTATACAACAAAATGCAAGACAGAGATGTCCCTGGGATTCCATGAGCACCAAGTTAGACGCATGATACCCTGGCCAATCCTGATGAGCAAAGCAGGTGCGTAATCTATTTGTACATGGACAAATACTTCTTCTTCCTGGTTACCTCACTCAAGCAGCTCTTCCCTCATTCGTGCAAGCTTCTCTTCCTTCTTTATCATCAAAACAGATATGATTGGTTTTGAACGACTTTGAAGGACTGCAAATCAATATCGGACTTCATCAGGAACTAATGTTTTGCTTTCAGTTTCCTGAGAGTAATGGCCAACTCTCCTGATATAAGCTTAAAGAAATCTTAGCAAAATCATTGAGAAATCTTGTTCCAAGGCCACCCACTTCCAGAAACGACTTCCAGATGAATCTAGCCCTGTGTGCATAGGTGTCAAGGAAGACCGGTTAGTTCAAAGGCCACTCTGTGCAATAGCAGAGCCTAGAAAGAGGTTTCTTTTCCAGTCCAATAGGCAGTGCTTTAACCTACGTGTTACACAAATAAAAATAAACACCAAGATATGGAAGGTTCATCAACTGCTGAGTGGAAGTAATTTGACTCCCAGGCGGGAAATGTGTAAACAGACTGCTGAGATTCTAGAAGTGCTGGGGCTTAGATAAGGGGCAATGGAGTGAGTGTTTTAAAGCAAAACATTTGGAAAGTGGAGGCAGGAGCACCATGGGTTCAAGTTTATCCTCAATTACCCAAAGAATTAAGATCCTGTATCAATCAATCAATACATCAATAAAAAAAACAAATGCAAAGAACCACAAGTATCAAACAATCAATAAACAAACACCAAGAACCACAAGTCTCTGCCCCTAAACCTCTGCCTGCCACTCATGGCTAGTGACATTTGGACTTGCTTCTAGATGTACGTAAGTGACGTATGGCTGTAACGGTTGGTGCTTTATACTCCTACCTTGGATGATGACTTTCAAAGTCCCAAGAAGACTTTTCTCCTCTGCACGTGTTATCTCATTTCAAAATAAGGTCCCCAGATGTCATTTTACCAGAAGTCAAGTCTGCACCACTGGCAGCAGGCTGGATGGCACATTAGGACTCATTAATAGAGCAACAGTGTAATTTATCATCCCAACCAGGGTGCCAATTTGGATAAAAGAGTACAGTGGGGATAATTACAAAAGGAGGCCATAGCAACTGTAACCAGGACTGCCCTAAGGAGAACTATAGCCACCCTAAAGAGGAAATAAAGGGGACATGACACTGTTGAGCTTCTGTGCAATACCCTGCCAGCTGTTTGCTTAGGCCTTCTTTCATGTGAATCCTCACAGCAACCTCAGGAAGTAAATGTTATTCGTTCCCATTTTACACTTAAGGATGCCAGGCTCAGATAACTAAGGAAATTGCCCAGGGCTGAAAGAAATGAGTTCACCATCATTGTAATAACCATTCTCAAGACAGCCATTGTATCGACTCTGAGGTAGGAATTTTTCTCTCAGGTGACCCTGGTTGAGACCAAACATACAGGTTTTCATTCACAAGTGTGATCTGGCTGTTTACCGTGCTGTGCACTTGAGCATTTAGTTGGATACCAACCACAGAATCAAATCAATTCAGCAGCCATTTAGTCTAAACTATGTGTTCTGGCTAAACAACTGGAGAGATGGCACAGGGTGTGAGAGATCATATAAAAGAGAGGAAAGAAATTTTTAAAAATTCAATGATTATGGAAATGCACGGTAAATTACAGGGCAGAGCAACCTCCAAGATCCCATGCAGTCACCCCTGGGAAGCCCTCATGCAGCAGGACACGAATGGAAAATGCTGAGACTGGACTAGGAAAAGAGTCGGCTATTAAGCCTAAGAAAGATCACGTGCTCTTAGCACATGTAGCAATATAAAAAGCCCTTCAAGGAAAAGGCAGGAATCTGTTCAGCTTGAGGGAGGGCTTAGCAACCCTCACCTGGACAAAAGGCAACAATACCACACTTCCTCATCTTCTCCTCCCAAGGTTCTGACATAAAGTTAGGTAATTGCCATCCAGGAATTAACGCTCAATCAAAGCTAAAAGGCCATTTGTGTTTCCACCCTTCTTGACTTTAAACTTCTCTCCTCATACTGATGAGTTCTCTCTTGTCTTGGATCTCCCCTGTATCTCATTTCTCCCTCTGCTTTCTCTAGTAACACTCATTTTGAGCTTCAACTGGCCCTGCCTGTAAGACCATCATGAGGTCACACTTCTCCCAGCAGGCCCTGAGGTCTGCCCATCTCCTTCCCATGCTTGCTGCTCCATGGCCTTTGCATTTGACCTTGCCTCTCCTGGTGCATTTCTTTCGCATTCGCCAAGAAGCCCAAACTCCTTCTCAGACCTCCAAGGAGGCTGGCTCCCTACAGGGTTCATGAGCCAGAAGTCTTGGAGTAGACACCATCTCTCTCTGCCTTTTATTTCGGACGAGGTTCTACCCTTGATGGGTTTGTGTTCTACCTGTGTCCTTTAGGAGAGAGGGTGGGGCCAGGGGAGGAGCCAACTCCTGCCCCTGACTTGGATGCTAACAGCTTGTTACCTCTTCCTTAGCCCAGTCTCCCCTACCTTTTGCCTCCACAACACCAGGCAGAACCCGCCTGGATGGGCTCCTCCCCTGTAACAAGGACCGCAGGTGTTGGGCAGAGAAGGATTACATCATACATACCACGTGCATCCCAAAGACGTCATTATCCCAGGAATGATCACTGGAGTAACTCTTATAATACATAAATACATAGCAATGCAAGGGCTCTAACCATTGCCCCTTTGACCTAGTAACTGAAACAGACAGACTAAACCTTCTATTTCCAGAATATCTATCTCATCATCAACTAGTCTAGTAAATCTACTTGTGAAGTGAATGCACTGAGTCCTCACCTGGGAAACAGGCCATGCAAACAGAATGCCAGGACTTAAGAACAGGGTCTGGGTATTCAGGGTGCTCAGTACCCCCCAGAGGGGAGAAGCCTCTGTTTGGACAATCAACTTAAGAAAGTTCCAGAGGTTTGATGACTCCAGTGGCTGGCCTGACTCCAGCAGTTCCCAGCTCACTTACCAGAAAACATCTGCCAACCTCCTCTCAGGCCACTATCCTGATTGTCCCTTTCATTACTATGATGCCAATTTCTGGCAAGCTACCTGCCAGTTATTTTTTGTGGATGGGGTTGGGTGCCTGGGAATACATCTGGGACCTGGCAGGTTGTCTCGAATGGAGGTACTGTGGAGATAAATAGAGACCTGTGGCTTGGGGCCTAGGGCCCCTGGAACCCATCCCAACTCAGGACACTACAGTGATGTTTCCTTGACCCTTTAGCTGCCAGGGTGGATCAGCACGCAGCCTGCTTGCTAAGCAGCACCTTGACAATTGGCATTCTGGCCAGCGCTTGTGGAGCACGCATGCCACCTGGTGGCCAGATTTGGAGTAACCAACATTACCACAGCCAGAAAGTCCTAGTGTAGTGGCTACAAACTCTAATGATGCTTACGCAATGTCCACACCACATCTCTTTCTGGCTGCCCTGCATTCTCCGTTCTCTAGGATTAAGTCATGCTGGCCTCTCTGTCTTCACGGTCATATTAATTGCAATATGTTTGGCCTCACCATCAAAAACAATCTAAGCCTCCACCATGTGAGGTATTGATTTTGTCCCGTACCCTGAAAGAGGCACAGGGATTAAAATCATGAATAAACAGTTCTTTCCTTCAGAAGACTTATGCTAAGATATTATTGACCAAAATATAAGGCACAGTTGGCAAAACAAGTTCATAAGTTGTGAGCCCAAGGGGTAATGATCCACGAACCTCAGGAGCTTCTTCCAAAGTTCATCAAAGATGTAAAGAGTAGGCGAGACTTCAGAGAATGACAAAGACAAGGTCACTCCAGGCACAGACAGACCAAGAAAAGCACAACAGGTCCAGGAAAATGGCTGTAGACATTTGTGTCTGGTGGAGGTAGACGGCTGGCTTGTAGGAACAACGGGGCTTGAAAGACACCTTGGGCTGCGAGCCAAGTTCTCAGTCTGAGCATCTTAGATGAGTCACTGAAAGGTTTAAAGTCATGGATACATAAGTTGTTCTACTCCACTTTCATTTTTCCTTTTTATTAAAAATAGATTTTTCTCTCATACATCACTACCAGTTTCTAGTTCCTCCACTCTTCCTAACTCCGTCTTTAAGTATATCTAGATCTATGTAAGGCACGCATAAAAGGAGGTTGGTTAGGGAACATGTGTTCCAGCTACAAGATAATTCAAGGTGCACTGTTATGAGCCTAATATGTATTACGTGGTGTTCATACATAGCCCCCTCTTTAGAGGAATATTCATTCTGGAGTGTAATGCAGGTAGATAGAGGGGAGACAGACCCGAGTTGTCCCAGATGTTGAACAGACAGGATGGTGGTGTTCCATGAGCTAAGAAAGATGTGTCAACATCCTTGCCTAAGTGACAGGGTCAGGAAGTGAAGCCACTCATGGCTGGAATGGAGGGCAGAGGATGAGCCTGAGACAGAGTAGGAAACACATATGCTTTGGGATGTAGTCAGTAAACATCCTCAGAAATTCTGAGCACAACTTTAATATCCACAAGTTAACATTATAACAATTGCTTCTGGTGTCCCATGAAAATTCAGAGTAATTCTTGCAAAAGTACCAATAAACTGCTCATAAGGCAGTGAAGCAGGAGAGCCCTAGAAAATATGCCTATAATTTTTCACTGTAGTGGGCCTAGGAATTGCTTCATCAGAAACCCTTCTCCTCTTTTTCCTTGGCTAATTGCTGGGCCTTAGCACCCAACCCAATCTTACCTAGTGGCACGGTTCTGCAATCTTAGCTATGCTAAAGGCTTGCAGGTGGAGCAAGTTTACAGACTGCCTAAGCAACGAAGGGAATTCAGGACCAGCCCATGCTACAGATGAGTAAATGAGGAAGCCATTCGATAGGAGAATCGTCTGTCTGTCGCCATTTTGTTCCTCATTTCTGTAGATTTATAAGCTATGAAAGTCCAGAAGCCTATCTCTCTTAGCTTTGCTACTGTTGGAGGAATTTTGGTTAAATGTTTTTCTTAAACATATGTATGTATGTATGTATGCATGCATGTATGAATATATATATATATATATATATATATGTATGTATGTCAGTAAAGTGAATCAGTTCTGGAGGCATGTGCATAGTATCTGGTCTATTTACTGCTGTTGGTGGGCCTCACCTGAGTACACAGAACAGGCTGGGCCTGGAGTTTTAAGCCGTGCAAAACTTCAGCATGTCTTACAGTGTTGGTCTCCTCTGAGCTTTGTTAGTCTGTATTAGTTCATTTTATACTAATATATCAAAAACTACAGACATGGTAAGGAACAGAAACTTAACAATGAAGAAAATGTATTGGGTGATGGTTCTGAAAGCTGCAGAGACCAAGATGGGGGTTCCAGCACCTGGTGAGGATCTCTGTGCTGTGTTGTCCATAGCAGACGAGACTTAAACAGGGGAAAAAATGGGTTAAAATAGAGAACAAGGGAGACCAAACTCAGCTTTTACAAGGAAAGTGCTCCACCCAGTAGCCAGTGTACTTCCTAGACACAGGCATTTCTATGGCCACTTCTCAGTGCCTCCAAGCTGGGGATCAAGCTGCCAAGAGTGGACTTCACAGACTACTTTCAAACAACAGCATATCTCACTGAAGCCAGGCTCTCACTTTCTCATCATGTTTCACTATTAGGTTTGAAATAGTTCCTACTGCTGTGTCTTCAAGATGTATGATGTTTCCTTTGTTGTCTAAACTGCTGTTGATCCAACTGTTCTGAAATAAAGTTCACAGTTTACATCTCTTACGCCCTTTCCTCATCAGCTTTCCAGCTTGTGTATCTACTTACCCAGCCTCTCCTCCACGGCTTCAGCCTCTCCCTTTTGGCCATATAACACACAGCTACAATGTCCTTCTACAGTAATTCTATTATAATTGTCAATGATGGATTTATATCCATTTGTTTCCTTGACTTATAAATTATAATTTCTGGTATTTTGACTCTCTGGTAATTCATGATGGGGCATCAAACATCTTGAAATTGATCTAGTATTACCATAAATATTCTTATAATTTGCTCTAAGATTGATTTAGAAAGCAAATTTTAAAAAAGTATTGACATTTGATGAAATGATGGGTCCCATAATGGCATCTTGATTTATGGGTATCATGTACTTTGACCCCCTCCATTCCATTGCCCTCCCGGTTCCTGTTCCATCTCCTCACTTCTGCTCCTCTTCTTCCTCTTGAAAAATGGTAGACTCTGGTTCCATATGGGATAAAGTATGTAATACGTCTTTCTGAAACTGCTTTACTTTGCTTAATACGGTGATATCTAATTCCCTTTCCTGAAAATGATTTTCATTCTTTATGACTAACAAAAACTCCATTATGTATACTCACTACATTTTCTTTAGCCAATCATCGGTGGGCAGATACCTCTGCTAACTCTATAACCCAGCTCTTGTGAATAGTGCTACAATAAACATAGACACATACACACACACACACACACACACACACACACACACACACACAGAGAGAGAGAGAGAGAGAGAGAGAGAGAGAGAGAGACGATTGAACATATATGACAATTTTTAGTCTTTGAGGAACCTCTATCCTGATTTCCATATTGTCTGAACTAATTTACACTTCTAACAGATTGAACTGCAATTTGGAGGCTGGTTTTGGGGCCACAGTATGTTAAGATCAATACAGTCTTAAGAATAGGGGTTTCTTCCTACTCTGATGTCCTTTGACTTATGGCTTCCTTCTCTAGCCAGAACACACAGCGCTCCCTCCCAATCCCTTCACTTGCCCACGCCCAGCCCTCCAGGGACCCTGCAATCTGCGTGTTGACACCGTGAGCTCAGCTAAAGCAGCCTCCTTTCATTGCTGAGTGTCATCAGCTCCGTTCTCTCCCCTTGCATTCTGCGCTATGAACTTGCCCCACTGTGGCCTGACTGGATGCAGCGCTGCTTTCTCCTCACAGGGGAAGTCCAGGACTCTGATTCTCTCTCCCTGAGCTGCCACAGGAAACCTCTTTGCAGATGTCCTCTATAGTTCCACTCATCTGTGCTCCTTCTTTTAGGGACTTTGTGTAACGAGTGACTGTTCTTCCATCTTGGCTAGAAGTAGGTATCATAGCCATTTTGTAGGCAAGAAGGAAAAAAAAAAGTAAACGGTGTTATTTCCACTTAAACTCTGAACTTTGGAGTCCAAATTCCAATACTGTTACATTGGGCAGATAAAGTTTCTTTGACTGCAAGTCCCTAAGTGATAATAAGAAATTAATAATGCCTACCCCATGTGGTGTGAGAACTGGGTGTGATAAAAACAACCCACCATCAATCAGAGAACTGACTCTTCCACGTCATTTTCCTTCCTTCCCCTTCAGAAGGATTATTGGGAGAAGCTACTTGTTAGAGCCCAGCCTACCTGGCCAAGTGATCGGAACTCTTATCTTCTAAGATTCTGTTGAAAAAAATAATAAAACCTAAACCATAATATGCTACTAAGAAGCCAGACACAAAGAGGAATTCTGGGAAAACTGCCTGCAAATTTTATGTCATAAAATTGAGGAGGAGAGCCTTGTGTCCTGCCCTGTCTACTTCTGGTTTAGATCTGGCAGCTTGTGCATGGGTGACGGTCCAGAATTCCAGTTCTGTCCGGGAAGAAAACAAACAAGAGAAACAGATGACAAATCATTTGTTCAAACTCGAAGCCAAACTGGCCTCAACTACTGCTGGGAGAGTAGCAGAGGCCAATTTCTAGCGTATTTACAAAATCATTTGTAAGGATAACAATTTCCAGACATTTACAGGGATGGCTGGGGGCAGAGTTTTGCTCTGCAGACTCTGCAGTTTGCAGGCATCCAACAGGCAGCTGCTGAGGACACCACCTCTCATCCTAAACCACTTCCCTTGCACAGGCTCTGACAAGGAGAATAGGCTAAAATCTACACGTCACAACTTCAGAGCAAGGGTGAAAGTCCTGCTTATCAGAACCAAATGGAATGTGCTTTGTGCAAAATCCAAGCAAACTGCTGCAGGAAGACTAAGGACAAAGGTTAGTCCAGGGCTTCTTGTGTAAAGATGTTAGCCTATGTGGTACTCTGGCTGCTGCAGCAGCTGGAGAAGCCCCTTCAGGGGGAATTTCGGCTGCAAATGGTATGTCTTAGCAGCTGTGAAAAGCAGAAATTAACTCTGTATTATAGGTGGACCAATTACCAAACATGTAAGTTTGGTATATAGTGGAGTGGACCGTCAATAAAATGCTTGTGCTGAACATCAAGAAGGTCAGCGATGCTGTCTTGTTTCCCAAGAACCCAATCCCACAGCCCGGCTGGAAGAGGAAACAGCCGGTGAGATGCAAGAAGAGACCTAGTCAGGTGGTGGCGGTCCAATCGGAGTGTCTTTGCTTTTCCCATGCAGCTCGAACAGACATATCTGTTCCAGTCACATCAGTTCAGAAACGATTAGCCTGGAAAACCACTGCAATGAAAAAACAGCCCCCGAGGGAAAAAATATACCAAGGATTTAGACTGAGGATGTCATTCATATGGCCATCTTAACCCGGAAGGAAAACTGCGAAGAGCAAATGCCTAGAAAGATGACTGGATGGTTAAAAGCACTTGTGACGCAATCATGACAACGAGATGGTACCCAAAGACATGCTGGGTGTGGTGGATGCATCCGTAAGCTGAGCCCAGAGGTGGGTAGAGTCAGAAGGATCACTGAGGCTCACTAAAATTTAAGTCCCAAGTTCAGAGAGAGAGGCTGGCCTCAAAGAAATGGGTGGAGAATAAAGGAAGGCTATCAGATGCTTTTCTCTGGCCTCCATACATGTACCTAAATATAAACGTCTATAGATTCACACTCTCTCACACATAGGGGAACAAATCAATAATTCTTAAACATAAAATAGCAAATGACAAGACAACACAGAAGCTGTGCTTAGGGTGCAGCTGGAACCAGGAGAGTCACGTCAATTGAGGTCAAATTTCTTTGGCCATTAGATAGTAACACAGAATCCAGAATTCCAGGTATTGTCTAAACATTCTCAATGTATGCTTTATTTTGTAGGCTTTTGCAGAATTCTTTCTACGTGTCTTGTTGGGTTGATGTGTTTAAAGTAGCGTTAATGATCATCATAATTAACATCGTATGTGCAGAAGCAGAGGCTTGGAGGAAAAGAAAACCGCAAACCAGTGGAAGGAAGGGCATGATGGGAAATGAAACAGGTGGAATGTGGAAATGGGTGTGGTGTGTATCAGAAACATTTTAGATCAGAAGTGATGGAATTCTTGACTAATAGGACCAGAAATAATCGATAGTTACAAGAGTTACGTGGCCACTGCCAACAAGACACTGTCTTAAGAATTTCATCCAGGAAGTGGGTTCGTTCCATTTTACCCCTGACATGTTCAATCTGGGTTTTCATCTTGGAACTGCTCACCAAACGAGAAGATACCACCACCATCCAGACTCCATTAACTACCACTCATGCGGAACAGGAGAAAAAGTTGCTGAAATGGGCTTTCCCTTAAGAAAAACTTTCCTCCAAGGGATCCCAGATGCGCCACTACATCTTATTAGTCTAAACTCAGCTGCGTGGCCACTCTGAGGAAAAGCCTATTAGAAAAGCAATGGGCGGGGCTGGAGAGATGGCTCAGAGGTTAAGAGCATTGCCTGCTCTTTGATAAAGAGCCTTGAGAGTGGACTCAAAAGGATCAAAACAGAAGAAAACACACCCTGCTCTCCATCATTCCCTCAGTCTGTACCTCAGTTTGCTCCCAACCGATGAGCCCGTTGCTCTGTTCAGGCCTAACATACACCATGAAGCTGGCTGGCAGTGGCCATTTCCAAAGGTCCTGAGTTCAATTCCCAGCAACAATATGGTGGCTCACAACCATCTGTAATGGGGTCTGATGCCCTCTTCTGGCCTTCAGGCATACACACAGACAGAATATTGTATATATAATAAATAAATATTTTTTTAAAAAAGAAAAGCAGTGGACAGAAGGGGGAGGATGGAGGGAGAGTACTGGGAGAGACAAGTGAAATCTGGGGGCGTCTCTGGGATAAGCTAGGAACCTACAGCAATGAAACTCCCAGGGCTCTATGAGGATGACCCTAGCCAAGATTCATAGCCATCGCGGATACAAAGCTTCAACCGGCCATCTCCTGAAGGGCCTGGAACACCGACCCAACCACAAACCCTTCTTTGACCTGCACGCTGTCCTCCCTGCAAGATGTGCTGGGGTAGGATGCCTATATGGTTTTCTTTGGGTTCTCCTTATTTAGCTTCTCTAGGATCACTAATTATAGGCTCAATGTCCTTTGTTTACGGCTAGAAACCAAATATGAGTGAGTACATCCCATGCTCCTCTTTTTGGGTCTGGCTTACCTCACTCAGGATAGTGTTTTCTATTTCCATCCATTTGCATGCAAAATTCAAGAAGTCCTTGTTTTTTACTGCTGAGTAGTACTCTAATATGTATATATTCCATACTTTCTTCATCCATTCTTCCATTGAAGGGCATCTAGGTTAACCTTCATCAGGCGATGAAAGGAGACAGAGACAGAGACCCACCACATTGGAGCACTGGACATAAATCTCAAGGTCCAAATTAGGAGCAGAAGGAGAGAGAGCACGAGCAAGGATCTCAGGACCGCGAGGGGTACACCCACACACTGAGACAATGGGGATGTTCTATTGGGAACTCACCAAGGCCAGCTGGCCTGGGTCTGAAAGAGCCTGGGATAAAACCGGACTCTCTGATCATAGCGGACAATGAGGACTACTGAGAACTCAAGAACAATGGCAATGGGTTTCTGATCCTACTGCACGTACTAGCTTTGTGGGAGCCTAGGCAGTTTGGATGCTCAACTTACTAGACCTGGATGGAGGTGGGGGTTCCTTGGACTTCCCACAGGGCAGGGAACCCTGATTGCTCTTCGGGCTGAGGGGGGGGACTTAATTGGGGGAGGGGGAGGGAAATGGGAGGCGGTGGCGGGGAAGAGACAGAAATCTTTAATAAATAAATAAATTAAAGAAAAACGATGTGCTGGGGTAAAGATGGCAGAGAAATTGTGGGAGTGACCAACTAATGACTGCCCCAACTGGAGACCCATACCCTGAGAGGGAACTCACCCCTGAGAGCCAGGACCCAGAAGCAGAATAGCCCCTAGTCCTAGGATAGAACCAAATGTGAGTAAAGTCAATGAAATGATTCCTAAACGATATTCTGCTATGCTCATAGGCTGGGTGCTGGCCCAACTGCCAGAGACACTTCACCCAGGAACTGATGGAAACAGGTGCAGAGACCCAGAGCAAATATTAGGTGAAGCTCAGGGAATCCCACAGAAGAGGGGCAGGAAGGATTATAGGAGCCAGCGGGGTCAAAGACACCATAAGAAAATCCAGAGAACCAACTAACCTGGGCTCACAGGGCCTCACAGAGACTGAACTGACAACCAGGGAGCCTGCATAGGACCAACCTAGGCCCTCTGCATATATGTGACAGTTGTGTAACTTGGCCTTCTTCTGAGACTTCTAACAGTGAGAACTGGTGCTGTCTCTAATTCCTCTGTCTGTTTTGGGGGCATGGTTCTCCTACCGGGTTGCTTCGTCCAGCCATAATAAATGAGGAGGTACCTGGTCTCACTGCAACTTGATATAGCATGGCTGGCTGATATCCATGGGAGGCCCGCCCACATCTCAAGAGAAAGAGAGAAGGAGAGTGGCTGGAGGAGGAGGCTGGGAAGAGAGGTGAAAGGGGAACTTTTGGATATAAAAACAAACAAAAAAAATAAACACACACACACACACACACACACACACACACACAAATACTTCTATCTATGGAGCAAACACCAAGTCACCTTAGGCTCCAATCTGAAAGACCAAAGCCCTACAATTGAAGACAACACTTCCCTAAGGGTCACATTAGTCCCTGGCCCTTCTTCCCTTGTTAATTCCCCAGGACATTGCAGAGGTGGCATCAGGGAAGGCTATCACAAGGAGGGCACATGGCGAGAACAGCCTCCTGCTCTCTACCCTAACTCTGGTCCCTCTCAAAGCCTCACTCCAAAAATTACTCATCTCTTCCTCCCTTTTCCTATTGGTTCTCTTGGTACTTGTTTTTAGTTACTGGAATTCTTCATGAAATAAAAATAAATGTCATGAAGTAAGCAGCAGATCAACGTGCTAGGAGAGATGAAACTGCCAAGATAGCTTAAGGTTACAATTCAGAAATGAACACTTGAACCTTTCAGAGCAAAGAACAACCCGATAGCTGCACGAACCATGTGCTGTTCAGAGAAAACAACAAACCGCAGGAAAAATTCACTGAATCTAGTGGTTTTACTGTTCCAAAGGCAGTAGATCACCTGGGTTTTCAGATCCCAGGGGCAATTCTCCTACGGTCTAATAAGGGGCCACTAAACAACTCCCACCCAGGGGAGACTAAACCAGTGGGCAGTTCTTGTGAATTAAAGGAACCAATATCATGGCTAATTCATCATCACAGAATTCAGACACTTGAGGATATGATAAACCATAGGCAGAAACTTGCTGACGGTGCAGTATCAGCTAGATGAAATGGGATCTAGACACACTCTACAGAGGGGGCATTTAAGTGCAAGAACATGCTGTGTGAAAATAGCCAGTGTGGGCTCTGGCACAAAAGATGTGCACATCCTAGTTCAAGGTGGGCTGTCGCATCTGAGGGCAAAGAAAAAGACGACACTGAGAGTTAAGTAACAATGAACTGAACAAGAAACAGAAACAAAAAGGAGACAGCAGCAGAATGGCAGTTACACTTAGAGAACACCTTTAGAAGTAATGAACCGAACACAGCAATCAGGAAAAAAAGATAACGGGCTCAGGGATGGTTCAGGAATGAGCAGCAGAACGACTGATGAAAAGGTGGTAAGATTAAAAAATATCCAAGATAATTTCTCTATGTGTAATCTCAACCTTGATGCCAGTTGTAGACTTTTAGTAGCATACGACATGACAGTTACATGGTTGCCCTAAAGGCATGGCTTTGCACTCTGCACAGAGGCTGGGAAGACCAAAGGAGCATTGTTGAGGACAGTCAGTTCTGGTAGAAGCTGGCCGAGGACGTAAATTCCTTCAGAATTTAAAGAGACTGAAAAAGCACAATGAAAATAAGCGCATGTTTTGGAACGGAGACATCGATTTGCCTTTATATGTGAGCAAAGGGAGCTGCCAGGCAATACCTGATTAGTGAGAGACAGAAAGATGCTCACTGTGATTGTCTTTAGGAAAACCGAGCTTTCTTCATGTTTGCTTGAACAAGTACACTGTCCTCATGAATTCCAATGTGGTTCTCACTCTGTCCCTGGGAGCCAATGAACTGTCCTTCCACGCTGTGCATTCGCTGCTCTAGTCTGCTTCCTGGTGGCTGCTTCTTGTTATATTTGACACAAAATACAAACATGAATGTAATCTGTTAAATATATATCTCTTGTGGAAATGCACCTTTTCAACAAGCAAGATTTTACCAAACATTTTTAGCACATTTCAATAGGATCAATCAGTCAGTATCACAGTCTGTTAGTGTCAATGAAAGTAATAACTTACGGATTAAAATAGATTTTTAACCTGACAGGAAAAATACAACAGACATACAATCTGAGAGGAGAAAATGAGGTGCAGGTAGTTAGGCGTTCTCAGTGCTTTAATACTTCATTCCCAAAGGTAAACACAGGACTAATCAATTGTCAGTTCAATTCCAGTGGGGAGGGGGGAACTTAAAACTGCATTAATTAAATTGGTGCTGAAGTCCAAAACCAAAATGACCCTTCAACCACTGGTATGACTAAATTGGAAAGTCCACTCGAGGAAGCGAAACACAATTCAAAATTCTGAAGTGGTTCTCTTACATGGTGGCACTAGATTCTGTCTCTTTGTAAGGGTTCAATTTACCATAACACCCAAGGATAGGATTACACAGAAACAGAATTATACAAGGCGTGATGTAATTGAATGTGGGAGATGAAGCATTTTAATGTCTGGGTTACAATCCCTGTCATAACACAAGTTCTACTGCATAACTTACAATGGCCTGAAACTGTTTTAGCAACGAAATTATATATTTAAAGATAATTCCTATACATTACATTAACTGTAGACACACCATCAATTCCAGCTTTTTATTAACCTAGAAAAGTACAGCTTTCCCAGAAAAACCCAGTGATCACATTTCAGTCAGCTGTCCTGGACTGCTTCCGTAATCAGCACCAGCTATCGGTTGTCCCTTAACTCCAGAGAGGACAGGAAGCAGGGGCAGAAATCACTGCATTTTCCCATTTTTAGATGTAAAGCATCCCACTTAGGTGAGACAGTAGAGAGGCTACCAACTGTCAAACTGGCCCAAAGCTCTTTTCTTCCATAGCATCTTAACCCCTTCTAATACGCCAATGGCATTCAAACTGAGTCGCTAAGGGTTCGGTCACTGTAAGGGAAAATAAACGTAATACACTTGCGGGAGGTGTGGAGATTGGCCTTTAGATGTCTGCTTGACAATATTCTGGTGCAACACCCCTGTGCACACTCAGACATACTCTGCTCATGTTGGTTTCTATTCGCTCCTATCCTGCTAGTGGCAGGTAAGGTCACGGGACTGCCAAACAGTCCACCTGGTCACAGAGAGAGATGGGACTGTCAGCTGAGCAAAAGAGCATGGATACCACCATGACAGTGGCCCAAATAGTCTGAGACCCACGTCTGTATCCCTGAAATAAGAATGGCCACTTGTTCCTCATTGCTCCACACTGAAGCAGCAATACCTGTGGAGGGATCTCTGCATCTCCAACGCCCCACAGCTACAGAAATCCACTCAAAAGCTCAAAAAGCACAGATTGAATTCAGGTACCCGTGATCCTTTGTAAATCCTAAAGTGGAGAAATATTCTTATCTTTGACCAAGAATTCTATTGGAATGAACTAAAGATATCTTTTAAAGTAATTTTAAGTATACTCTTATTATTATATTTCTATATAGATTATTCAATATTCTTTGTGGACATAATTTAATCAATAATATATCACAATGTCAACACTACATGGTCCAGAATCAGATTCTGGCTACAGAGGAAGCTTAATTATTAAGCAATGCCTTTCTAAAAAGCTTCTGTATTTCTGATTGGTACGGAAAGAAAGAAAATGCATCTCTCATTGAAATAACACTGAGGTTCAGCTTGGGCCCCTTCTGTGTTGAACATATTAACTCTTCGGGAGAAAATGGCAAAACACAGTCCATGAGTTATAGTCATCTTCAGGAAAAGTCTATGGGCAGCTCCGGCGTGACAACCGTGTACCGTGGGTCTAGCCTGGGGATGAAGTTGTGAAATTCTCTAGATGCACCAGTACCAAAGACATCCAGGGCTTTGCGGTTCATGAGTGCAAACCTGTGAAAGAGGACACAATTTGGAAACCATGAGCGACATCCATGAGGCAAAGCGAGTGTATCCTCTGACTTAGTTGGCAAGGACTGGCAAGGCAAAAACCCTGAAACTAAGTGACAGTTTCAAACACTGCATAGGTACCGCAACGCCTAAACATCACTGCCCCGGATTTATTTAAAAAGATGACCCCTAAGGCCACAAACCACAGTCATCAAAAATAATTTCAAACATATCCAGAACTCCTTACATTAGATGGTTCTGAACACATAATCTGACCTAGCCAGTATTTCCCTGATGAAAAATATCACAGGATACTAAGTACATAATGAACTATCAAACATTTACCAATGAAGCAAAGGCCTTAAATGTAACTGCTCTCATAACTGAGACCTTAGTGTCTCCCAGTGATAATAGAACAATCCAAATATGCAAATATTTAAAGATTAAAAAAGCAAACAGCAGACAGGTTCTCCCATTTGTAATAAAACAGAGTAAACATAAATTCTTGTGGGTGTGTGAGGTGACGTAGAAGGTAAAGGACTCGCTGACAGCATGACCTCCATCCCTAGAACCATAGGTTGAGAAAGAGAACTGACTGACTGCCATCACACACACAAACACAGACACACAAACACACTACGAAGGATGCAACCCTTAAAAAAGATACAGCCCATGTAAACCATTATCCAACCCCAGAGATAAAGCAATAGTAAGAACATGTGAGTTGATGCACAGGATGGACCGTGCTTAGGTCTCCCTTCTTGTTCAGAATTGCTGCATTTATGGAGAAGATAGCAGAATGACATTAACTCTGAATTGCTGGCCAGAATTGGTATTCCAAAATCCAATAAATACAACTTTTAGTTCTTTACCAAAGTAAGGCCCCCCTCCAAACTATTCACTGGTAAAACTCCTGCATGTACAAAAATATCAATGACAAAAGGATAAAAGTACAATAATATGGAAGCTGCATCTGTCAGAGCTAAGAGCAAGAATTCTAAAGTCACACTGATGGTTTACAGGCCAGCTCTTCCACTTACTGTGTGATACAGCAAGCTTGCGAGCCTTTGTGTGATTCTTGGTTTCTTCATACCCATATGAGAACAGCAATTTACCCACTTGAAGGATTAAATCTGTACGTACTTACCACATGCACCTTAAAACCCGTCTGGGACAGGGAAAGCACTATATATGCGTTTGCTGTGTGAGCTGGGAATAATGACGGCACTGTTGAGAGCTGTGGTTAAGTGGTCTACTGAGCACCACTACAGACCTGAACTGTGTGTGTGCTACAGAACGAGGTAGTCTGTCCATCAAAGGAGGACATACAGAAAACATGGTCCCTCTCTGGTAGTGGGAGCTTTATGAAACGAGGCATAATGCAAAGTAAATCACAGAGGACCTGATGCTCACAAAAGGACTGATTGATGCTGACTAAGGATTAACTACAGAGGTGTGGGCCCTGCAGGCAGGGATCAGTTTCCAGGTTGCGTGCTTGGCTTTCCCCATTCTGTTTCTCTGCCACACTCTGACACTTCCTGTGAATCTTTACCATAACACAGTGACGTGCTGCCTGGACCTTCCAGCTACAGGAATCAAGAGTCAAACAAACCTTTTTCATATATACGTTACCCAGGGTCAGGTAATCCCTCATAGTAACACAGAACAGACTACAGTGTGAAATTACTTTATTAAAGAACAAAAGAAAATGAAGGTTGTGAGAGTAAACACATGTCCCACAGTAGGAGAGGTGAAGGAACCAGGGCTGAAGTACAATTCCATCGACCTATTTGTCTATTAGGAAAAACTCTCTCCAAAACAACACAATTAAGATCAAAGGGGTGGGAACTGGGAGGAGAAAAGAAAGAGATAGGAACAGCTGGTGAAAGGAAAATTAACACGATATGAGGCAACAGAAAACGGGAATTTTCCTAAAATTAAAATCAGTTGATTCTGTAGAGATGAGTCATTTAATGGATGTACTTACTGTGAGTGCGTGTGTGCTTGTGTGTGCATGTGTGTGCTGGAGTCTGTACTCATGTTCTGTACATACTACCAGGCAACTCTACCACTGAGCTACATTCCCAGCTTAAACTTGATTAATATTTTAAATAAAGGAAGAGTTTAAAGATATGCAGATAGATAAGATTAAGTGCCGATTATCTAATCAGTGACAAATAAGTAAGACTAACCTAGAAGCTATAAAATATCCAAACTATTGTAATAAAAACATTAATCAAATATTTAATCTTCACTCAAAGGAAATCCGACGCATTTAATAAGTTGGTCAAATTTGGTTTACATATAAATAACTAATTTACCACTGAAAGAATATTCCCTCAGAGGACAAAGACATTTCTTTATAGAGTTCTTCATTTTTTATAAGCATTGAAAATATCTTGATCACTTACCTGCCCTTGGTGAGCCTTAAAAGGAATTTCCAGTAGGATGGTCGCAAGTTATGAACTTCCATAACAGCCTAAGAGTATCCAATTTGAGAGTTATTTCAGTAAACACAAATACTGCAGACTCAGGCAATAAAGCAGTTCTCATCTCTACATCTGGTGCATTTTAAAAGTTTCAGTGATGACAGCAACAAAGACACGCTCTTATGTGAAGACCTAAGAACCTCTGCTAACATGCTTTCAAGTAGATGTCTGCTTTCGAGATGACAACTGGCCAGCAGCCATCTTTATCAGGAAGCAATAATGTCCACGAGATAGCAGACAATTTGATGTTCCTGAGCTTCAATCTGACAGCACCCCTGTGAGGAAGAGCAAGCACAAGGACCCCCACCCCGACACACACACACACACACACACACACACACACACACACACACACACACTTCTGCAATGACCTTTAACCCAGCCACTACAAGAATGAGATAAACCCAGAGAGCTCAAGCTGGCTCATCCATGTTATTCTCGAGGAATGTCATGGAGTGTCCAGGAAGGCACCTGAGTATATTCATATTTAAGGCTCACATCCTTGCTTTTCTCCAGTTAGGACAATTACATGAGGTGTTCTACCTACAATACAGGGCTATGAATTCACCCACCCATGCACACTACTGAAACATAAATATTGGTCCGTTCTTCAAGCAGGACCGGGGACATTAACACGTTCAGTGCTTTTGAGACATACCAGCTCTTCTTGGTTTGAGGAAACAAACCACCAAGAAGGAAGCATGACAAATAAGGGTGTTCCTAGGCTCCGATGTCCCCAGCAGCTTAATGAGAAGCAGAAACAGAAACTGCTGTTGGCCTCTCCACAGCCGTACTTACTGCGTGGAAGCAGATCGCTGTGGAGATGGAATAGATGATGGTGTCTGCCTGAGGAAAATACGGAACCTTCCCGGCCGCGATGCCCTTAAAATACATTGTCTGCAAATCAGGCAGAAAGGAAGAGATTATGTTTGGTTTTAAAATGAAGCAGCATTAAGACAGAACTGAGGAGTGAGCTTCCCGAGGGCATTTTCTGCCTTTCCTTTGAGAGCTCGGATCCTGCACATCTTCCCATCCATGTTCCGAGATAGCCTCTCCTTCACTCCACACAGCAATGACTTTATTTCTGCCGCACTCATGTCATTTCTTCTGGATGCTTCTGTAAATGCCTAACTGGTGCCTTCCATTCACTGAACTATATGATGGGCAGAGTGTTAGGAGCAAGGGGTTTATTTATAAAGGAACAAAATACAAGCCTAGCAGATACATTTCCTGCACTCTGGTGGGAACTATTTCTTACACTTCTCCTCTAGCAACACTGGCCAACTCTGCCCTAGACGCATGGAATATGTGCACTTCTCTCCTTTATTACGATTACCAACCTGCAGCCATCCCCCAAGGCCATGCAAGGCATAATGGTCTTCTAACTGCCCTTCATGTCAACTTCGAAAACACTCTACAGAATAGTCTTTTTTTAAAAAAAAAAATGTAAAATAAATCAAGCCATTACATTCCTATAACACCATTTAGGGGCTTTCATTCTGTAATTTTTTTTTTTAAATAGAGAGTCTCAGGCTGGCTTCAAACTTGCTATATAGCCAAGGATGGCTTTGTACTTCTGACCTCCTGCCCCCACCTCCTGGTGCTGAGTACAGTCTCACCATTCTGCAACTGAATGAGCCAGTGAATCTGAGTGCTGAGCGTTGACAGCTGCACTAATATGAGCTGGAAGTCTACCGAGGAGCCTCCAGTTGGCTCCGTCAAACTAGGGCTTACCAAAAAGACAACCGCACACTTCTGTAGCTCTGAACATGACATGATATGGCAATGGGAAACATTTCTGCTCCCCTAGTTCTCCAGGAAAAATGAAGCTTAAATGCAAGCTTTTAGATCTAGTTAACAGTTTGCAGGAAAGACAGGAGTTGCACATTAAAGAAGGAAAGCAAACAGGATGGGGGAGGAGGAGAGAACACCTAATGGAGGAGGGAGAGGAGAGAGACAGGAGAGGGAGGAGGGGAGAAGAGGGAGGAGGAGGGGGAAATAACTCCTAATGCAGGAGGAGGAAGCTAGAAGGGGTAACTACATAAATTAAGAAAGTCTCTGCATGGGCTAAACAGAGGACTGCACAAACACACAAGATCCTCAGGGAGGAAGGAAGCTAAACAGTTAATGATGCTATTATGGAGCCAATAGGCTTTTTAAATGCATAAAATGGTACTTTGGCAGTACTACTGGTTTTCTTTTTAAAAGTATTTATCCTGAGTCTGTGTGGATGGGGTGGCAGAGGACAGATGAAGAGACACTGGATCTTGACAAGCGCTGATGTACATGGTGCCTGCTCACGGAGGACTTATACTATGCTTTTGCCATGTGTGCTGTGCTTGAGAATATCACAGACTCACAAAGGAAATAAACTTAATGGGGAACTGTCAATACTTGGCTAGACCCAGAGCTAGCTTATTCTTGCAACTTAAGCAGTTACAGGCAGCAACAAACACTTTGTATCTGTGGGAACTTCTCATGCATGAAGCCTGTGCTTACCTCCACCAGTTTGGAAGCTAGGTACATGGAAATTGTTGTGCTCTTATAAAACATCATGGATACACCTGCCAAAAACCCTGGAACAGCAAGGGAAAGACTGATCAGATGGTAAGGTCGTCAGAAACGCCAATTCACTTAAACAGGAAAAGATGCGCGTTCAGAGCTGCCCCCAGCTGGACAAAACATGACGACAGCAACAAGTCCCATGACACTAAAACAGTGAGACATCATTAATCCAGGTTTTTAAATAAAAAACAGTGATCTTCAGAGGTGAGAACAAACAGTGCATAACAAGAAGCCCTAACTTAAAGAGCTCAGACTGCTTTCAGTGTGGGCACAGTGCTATTGGCCACAGCATCACCTTCACTGGACAAGGGGAAAACCAAGGGGCAGGGTCTGGGCTCTTCGAGACTTAACTAACTGAAGTAGTACACACATTACATCCTAGACAAAGGTCTTTCATTTTTATTTCTATAAAATAATTGAGTGCCTTTTAACAATGTAAACGTGTCATCCTCCAGTGGTGAAAACGGATTTGTAAAGAACTCTAACTGGACTTCACATTAACAACTTTTATAATTGTCTTTGTGTTCTTTGACGACACATCCTCGAAGTTCCTGGCAATGATGACAACTCGAGTTATTACATTGCCAACTCATATACCAGACAGCCGGTGAGCCTCAACTTACTTAAACCTCACACACTCGCGGGGGTCTTCACAAGGACGCCATTACAAGGCAGGAAGAAACTGAATGACTACGAGGGCTTGCACGCCATCCCACCACCGACTGCTCCAACAATGAGCATTCTTTCAATGACTGACTTACCAGCCACAATAGCATGCAGCTCGTCGTCCAGGTTCCGGATCCAGCGGAGGAAACAACTCGTCCCCTGTATTAAGGAGAAAACACAGCCATCTTGGTTACGTTTCTTCTGAGGGGAGGGGGAAATTGCATGAGAACAAAACCTGCGCTGAGTGATTCTCTCAACAACCGGATCCTGTGTGAGACAAGCTGGACCCACAACGGGGAAGTGAGCTTACAGCCCCGCATGCACTTAGATCGTATGTCATGCTGCTGCAATGCTTCTCCAAAGCCCGCCCATGAATGCAGCTCCCTAAACACGGGACCTGGAGCAAAAGGCCATTTCCACCTTAACAAAGCCAAGGGACTGGGTGAAGTAGGCATCTGTGAAGCCAGTTTGCTGGACCACAGACACAGGTTCTCAGCAGCGGCAAGGAAAGAGAAAATGCACCTGCAGCAGACACAGACCACCAGAAAGGTCACTCCTCAGCCAGAAAGGTGACACTAGACAGAAGCTCAGAACTACAAAAAGAAATGAAGAGTGCTTAAAAAAAAAAAAAGCGGGGGCGGGGGGAAGGGGGAGAAAGGATAAATTTAGAAGACACATTTCCTTTATCTGTAGTCAGCCAAAGAAGAGTCAACAAATTATGGGCCTTTTAGCTAAAAACGGCCTCCGTCTGGCTTACTATGGCTTGGAAAGGAACCCTGGCTTTTGTTTGTTTCTTTGTTTGGGTTCTGTTTTTACAGCAGGTCTGGCTCAGCTGCCAGGGTTTTCTAGAACTTCTAGGTTCAATCAATCTTTCTGCCTCAGCCTCCAGAGGACTGCAGCTAGAGGCAGGTTCTATCACGCCAGGTTTCAAGGTCTGTTTGGGTTTTTTAAGTAGTTTTACATGGATAAAACTAAAAGTATAATAATATTTTATGATGTCAAGATTCTATGAAATTCTAACTCGGTGTGGTGTTACTGGAACACGCCACGCTCACTTGTGGACACCGTGCCTGTGGCCGCTTTGACGGCTTTCTTATCACAAGAACACAGCTGAGTGGTTGTGACAGAGATCACATGGCTCAAAGCCTAAAATATTTACTCTGGCGTTTCAATGAACAAGTTGAGTGTAAAACAAAAATATTAACAATGCACTGTGGAGTTTCAGCATTTTAAAGATAAATGCATAACACATGGGTTAGAAACGGATTCACCGTACAGTGTAATATTTTTACATTGTATAGGAAGTGATAATACTATTTAATGCTGAACTTGTAAGTCCAAAAATATTCTAAAACAAATGAGAACACTGTTACAAAAATAAGTATTAATGCTAAGTCAGCAGGAATAATAATATGAAGCAATAAAAATACATAGCTCAAAATAAGAAGGGGATAACAAGGAAAAAAATGGAACACAAAACAACTAACAAGACTATAAAGACCTTAACTGGACTATACTATACAAAGTTGAAATGTAAAGAGGCTAAGATCCCCAGTTAAATCACTTAAATCACAGAGAATATCAAATTAGGTTCTAAATGGAGGTATGGTGGCTCATCTGCATAATTGCAGAACTTGGGACACCAAGGCAAGCGGGTATTGGTGGGAGTTCAAGACCAGCCTGGGCAGAGTAAGAACTTATCTCAATGGGGAGGGAACCAATTATACCAACTTTTCAAAGGAAGACACAAAGGTGAAACTCCGAAATTAGAAACATATTCACAAGTCAACATAAATCAACAATTCACCCCTTAGAATCGGAGTTTAAATCCACAAACTAACATTCAGATAGTGAAACATTTCCGTGGTAATGAGTAACACATTGGTGGTCCTCTGCTACATAGAAGGCCATCACTCAATGTTGCCACAGTCCGTGTTAGGATGATCTCTATGCACGTGCTGCTGTGGGCTTCGACATATGGAGACATTTATAGGCACACAATAAAGGGCAGAAGAATGAAGTGACAAGAATTGGCTGCTTTAGACAGCACAGTAGGAACTGTGAGTGGGCACAAAAGAGGACCCCACTGCCCATTTTACAGCGTTACAATACTGCTCATGCGTTAGGAGAGAAGACCGGTACAGCACTGGCCAAGTCTGGTCACCTGCTAAAAAGGTCAGGCGAATTCAAAAATGAGCAACCAGGCAGTAAATGTTCAAAATGACTTAAATGTTTTAAATTAAAATGTTTAAAATTTTTTAAAAATTACACAGAATATTATTATATTTTGCTTAGAAAATATGCATTTCCCTAGAATGCCTATGTATTGGAAATTAAAGAAAATAAATCTCTGAAAATATATATAAACACAATATGGGCATAAATTCAAGCATATTAAGTAACATTCTAAACAAGCTTCTACAAGCTGAGTTCATAATAAATTGTTTATACTTGGTGATGATGCTAAGCTAATTATAAATACTCCAAAAAGCACCACCAACTAAAACAAAAGCTAAGTTAAGACACATCTTATTCTAACAACAGCCATGCTATTTCTTTCTCTTTCTTAAAAATTATTCATTCATTACTTTAATTTTATGTGTATGACCATTTCCTACGTTGTGGGAGGGGTGTGTGGGTATGCACGCGTGTGTATTACATGTGTGCCTGGTGCTCACGAAGGCCAAAAGAGGCCACAAGGTCTGCTGGAAATGGAGACAAAGATGGTTGTGAGCCACCATTTGGGTGCTAGGAACCCAACCTTGGTCTTCTGGAAGGGCAGCCAGTGCTTTTAACAGGTGAGCCGCCGTCTCTCCAGCCCCATTATTTAGTTCCCATTTTTCCTTCTTTTCTGATAAGCTTACCTTATATATACTAACAAAGGATCCCAGGAAAGCTCCCAGCTGGAAGTTTTCTTTGTTGTAGAAGAGCGAAAGTAGTCGGGATGGTTCTGTGAACAGATGTCTAAACGCAGAGGGAACCCGGAGACAGCACTGAATCAAGTAGCCCACACTGAACATCCTGATGAAGCCCTAGAGAAAATTCCATCTCTTGACATTTTGTTGACAATAACCACAGTGAGTTTAGAAACACAAGCATGGAAATCCCCCTACCCCCCAACCCCCCCAAAAAAACAGTAAACAAAACCAACTTCCTTGGGAAATTTTAATAGGAACTGTCTGATCATCAGTATAAACATGGATTTTTTTAAAAAAGAATATAAATTAATTTTTTGTTTGTGGCTCTGGTATCATATTTTTTAAATAAGGAATTTCCTCGGACATGGGAACTCTACATAGGTCTTGACTCCTATAATCTACTACATGAAGCTGCTTCGCAGTGAAGCAAACTGAGCTTGTAGACGCTAACACTGCCTTCCCATTTTCTTGTCTCCCCCATGGCAACAGGGAACTAGCTGGGACCTTGGCCTGCCTGCTAAGCTCCTAAAGGTCAGGCTTACATCTTCCAGATCACAATATTCTTTTCTAGGAAAAGAAAAACAACTGAACTGCTATGACAAAGAATTGACTGACTCTCCTAAGGCCTGGTGACCAGAAGGAAATCAAACAGGCCAGTCATTTATGAATTCCCCCGGGTTCACCTTCCTCAAACTGCCCAGTATTAGCTCAACAGTGAAACAGTCCTTTTATCTCCATCACATTATGGTAGTGACTTAGAGATGACAAACAGGCTAATTTTTTTTTTCACTCAGTTTTCAAAAGATAAAATTAAAACATTTTTGAAAACCAATCACTTACACCTTCATATCATCAGACAATATTCTTTGGCTGTCTATTATATACCACAATTACATAGATGTGGGGGACATGGCAGCCAAGACCACGTTCTTGCTTTTTTGTCAGGCTTTAGAACCTCATATGGAAAAAGAAAATAAATGAGTAAAAGAATGCATTACAAATTGCAGTGTGATGTGGAGAAGCAATCGGCCACTGGAGCACCTTCTATCAGACTGGATAGTAAAGAAAGGCTACGGAGGACGTGACATTCAAGTAGACACAACAGAGAGGCCATCATGAAAACATGGCACACAGTTTGGACAGAAAGCCTGTACAGAGCCAGCAAGGAGGTGGGCAGAAACAGCTCCTGTGACGACGGCTGAGAGCAGAGTGAGCTGAGGAGAACGCATCGATGGGACTCTTTACTACGGGGGGCAGTCTCACATGTGGCATAAGCAAGGCACCACCATAGTGAGACACACCTCGTAAGAAACTTCAGTATGTTAGCCTTCAATCTGCAGCATTCAGGAAGCAGAGGCAATGGAAGGCAGACCTCTATGAGCTCAGAGTCAGCCTAGTATACACAGAGAGCACAGGACAGCCAGGGCTACATAGACAGACACAAAAACAAACCAAGAGACTTCCAAGTGTTGTCATCATGGAGACTCCTCTCCAACATGTCTCCAAATAGTTTTGCACTCATGGATGTAACATTCACTTCATAAACTGCTAAGTCCTTAGCACTGGAATGTGTTTCAAGGAATCACTAGATTTCTGACTGCTTGGCAATTCTCACTCATGGTTTGTTTTTTTTTTTCCAAGAAATATTTAGTATCACCTCCCACCCTGAATTCTCCCCTGAATACACTTACTAAGTTATGAGAAAGAATTCTCCTTCTCTGCCAGCCAGTAGATTATGGCTTATTTGTTGTTGCCACTTTGAAAGTGAGGCAGGAAATCTAATCTGGACAATGTACAAAAAAAAAAAACGCCTTCTACTGTGTTAGCCCCAGACACAGCTCTGGGGATCCTGAGCGTGGAGCTGGGCAAGAGTCCCTAGCAGCACTGAGTCTTGGCAGTCCACTTACGATGTACCTAAGTTCTGCATCATTGGGGGAGTCCTGCTATCCGAGGTTTGTAGAACTTGGCTCGTATCAACTGAGCCAAAAATCCAGCCTTTGCAAGAAATAGCAGTGACTTTTTAAAGCATTGGAATGTGAGCACATCCAAAACTGCGGCACTTGCAGCAGATGGTGCCACCTGCCCCAGACATTCTTCCCAGGGCTGGTGATGAGAGAGGAGACAGGAGGCAGGAAGTGTAGCTTTGCACCATTACCCAAGGACCCCAGAGAACAGGGAATTTGTGCGAGTGGGCACAGTTAACTCCCTTGATGCTGAGCTACAGAGGCAAACTCTATTCAGCAAGATAGTATCAGAAACATGATTGGAGTCAAGTACAAATTAAACGGCCGCAGAGTTACTGTGGACTTTTCTATTTCCTTAGAGATGACTACTGAAGATTTACTTGAGTATAAAGTCCGTATTGCTGACAAAGAGAAGGTAGACACCTTGATCAACTCACTTTAATGCAGTAGGAGATGCAGTTGTCTTCGTAATGCTTGCAGCATCTGTGCCTTGGTCCATGCTTGCATCTGGAATCAGACCGGGGAAATGACACTAATTATAACTATAGTACGTGTGCATATCATGCATCACTTGGGGTGCCTGCGCATGCATGTGTGCACACTATGCATGAATGTGCTGAAAAGTCTTTAAAACTTTCTCACCAATGAAAGAAAAGGATATCACTTTCCCCTTAAATGGTTACAGCTTTTTTTTTATGATATACAGAAGCAAAGTTAAGAGGCTGTCATTTTTATTTTGTCACTAACACCTCATATAAAACATGTGATCACAGTTAAAATCCCCGGTGCTGGAACAGAAAGACAATGCTGGCAATTATTTATAAGTGAATAAGAAAAGTATGTATACGCTGTCTATATACACCACCAAATTTTGGGAGCTTTAAATCTCTTGTTGCAGAGTATGATGATTATAAATCATCCGTGAAGTCAGCACTTGAACAAAATCATAATGAGACTGTGTTCCGGTGCAGTAATTTATACCTAATTATATTTGAGGGGAAACATCTGGAAAAGAAACCTGATAAAGTGTCAGAAGTCAAAATTCAGTTATTAAAATAAATATGGAAATAGGAATCATGTGGGGACTCAGGTTATTTGTGAGTTAACTGTAAACCACTTAAAGTCTGGTGTTTCATATAAACATTGCTGCCAGGACTACTGTTCTTGTGGGGCACTGACCCCATGACCCCTCATTCACCCTCGGCATAAAAATGGAAGTGGACTGATATGCCTCCCGATAGCTCTCCTTTTCCTTGAAGGGTTCAAGTTCTAAAGCAGTCACTCTAACATCTTCCATGCTAACTGTTTCTGCAGTGGGAACGCACAGACTCGTCTGGGTACAAGTGTAGCTTGCAGAGCGGCATTTTGGCTCGGCACCTCTCCGACCCATGTGCTAACTTGCAAGCGGGACCTTTCAGAAGAGGCCGCTTCTGCACTGCAGCTGGGTCACACAGGCAGCCTCTCCTGGCCAAAGGCGACGGCACCCGTTCACTCAGACATAAGCCCTGTGTCATGGCAATGAGATGCCGTGTCTGGCCACGTGCAAGTACTGACGGAGTAAAGCTGGAAGCTTGGCCAGAGGTGAAGAGAGTTCTGCCTTGTGCAAACCATCACTCTTCATACGACTCAGCGTCCTCTAGGCCGGGTTCTGCTACCAGAACTACTTCAGCAGCAAAGCCAAGTACCGAAGGCAGCAGTGCTGTCATGTGACCTTTCCTTGCACACTCAGAATGGCTCCCAGTGACACAGAGTGCTGCTTCCAAACTTTTAGCTTCGCTTTGATATGATTCTGTAAGTAGTTTCACCTGCGTGGGCTGACGCTCTCTGCTCGGGCAAGGCCGCTCGTGACCAGATCAGCACCGACTCCAGGAGCCATGCATGGTCTCCTCGTCTTACCCTCTCAGTAACTTCGGTTAAGGGGAAGCTTCTCTTGGCTTCACTCAGGTAACCCAAACCTAGCTCTGCATTGCCTTAATGAGTCCACTGGCACACCTGCCCTGCCCCATCCTTCCTTCCTTTGCTATCTTCTCCGTACACTGCAGACTAAAACGAGGTTAAAGAACCCGGTTCATCAGAAATGCAGCTGTGTCTACACAGCCCAACAGGCAGTTTGGCACACGCCATTTCATTTACTCTCAACCCCAGGCAACAGACAAGGATTTTTGGAAGAATGGTGCTTTCCTCACTTGTCCAAAGTCACAGGGCTGCTAGAGGCAAATTAGGAGTCAAAGGTAGGCTTCCTAATTTCTCCCTACAAATGATCTCATTTCTCTCAATGTTGCCTACTCAGTCTGTTCTCTCTAAAACATATCACTGCCCTGTTCGTTTCATTGGCTGATGTCATAATTTTAAACCATTAAATTTATTTTATTAAATGTCTATGCTAAAATAAAAATGAATGTTCGAAATGTACAGATTTCTCTTTCTGTACAGCAAACAAATAAACAGTCCGTCCCAGAGCCCTCAGTCCTCCTACTGCTAGGAAACCTCCTTTAGTCAAGGCCTGCTCCTTCCTCCTCTATCATCTTGATTCTCTCAGCAAGCATTCTCTTGTTCCCACGGTCTGACAGCCACGGACACAAACCATGTGTCCTGACTCCTCCCTTCTCAAGCCTCCTAACTCTGCCCAGAATGAACAGATAATGTTTTCGTGTCCATGAAAATCTGTACTAAAGGCATCTGATGACACTGTCCAGCGAGAAAGATTGAAGAACAGTCCCTCGCCATCCTGGCCCTTTTATAAGCTCTAGGTATGGGGGTTGCTGGAACAAAAGAGTGACATCATTCTCTGATGAGGAAATACAGGTGTCAGCATTTAGAGCCTGTGGGAGGCAGGGACACGGGAGGTAGGAACACGGGAAGCAGGGACAGTGTGGCCACTGGGACACGGGAGGCAGGGACACGGGAGGCAGGGACACTGGAGGCAGGGACACGGGAGGCAGGGACACTGGAGGCAGG
>NC_022023.1:10359830-10364096 GCF_000317375.1 Microtus ochrogaster
GGAGGCAGGGACACGGGAGGCAGGGACACTGGAGGCAGGGACACGGGAGGCAGGGACACTGGAGGCAGGAACACAGGAAGCAGGGACAGTGTGGCCAATGGGACACGGGAGGCAGGGACACGGGAAGCAGGGACATGGGGGCAGGGACATGGGAGGCAGGGATAGTGCGCTCACATGGAATCCACGAGCGTCCTAACCAGCGCGATTATGTTCATCCCTCTTGGCTTTCCCTTGTGCCTCTCCTTCTTCGGCTCCACTTTCGCATACGCGGTCTCTGGTGAGTACGAATGTGTGGGGATTTCTTCCTTCCCCACAATGAACCTGGAGGAGAGAGCACGGTGTCAGTCATCTTCACCGCTCACTTTGTTCAGTCGGGGAAAAAAAGCTTCAATACAAATATAGTTTAGAGAGGTTTTTAGTTAAAACATTATTTTCACAACTTACACAAAATTGTAATACACTCTAAAATGGATTTTAAAAATCTGAATTTACCTGATATGCTGATATTTTTAAATCAAACTGATCAACTACAATATACTATAGAACCTCTATGAGGAGCTCAGGACATCCTTAAGGTATTACAGGCTTTAAGTTTTTCAAGAGAAGCAGGCCAGTTTGCATCCACAAGTCAATCATAATTACAACTGAACTGGTGTCTCATTCAGAGTAGAACTAAACTTATACCTGGTGGCTATTAGATCCAAAGTAGGCTCCCAACCCCACCCTCCAGGCACTCTTTCACAGGTAAATAGCAGATGAAGGTTACCTTCAGAGTCCACGGACTCTTTCACAGAATGCCTTAAAACACTTTTTTTTAGAATTAAAGTTTTATATTCTAAAGTTGTTTGTTTTTTTTTTTGTTGTTGTTGTTTTGTTTTTTGGTTTTTTTTGCTTAACTCCAGCCAGTAGACATTAAACTTGGCTGCTTTCTCAATGGCTGCAATAGATCAAGGGGACTTTCCTCCACAAAACAGTGTGTTTTCAGGATAGAGTGATCACAGTGATCTACAGAGGAGGAGCACTCCCTCTGAGCCTGAGGACAACTGCATCCATTCACGTTCATCTGAATTTCAGAGTGGCCCAGCATCCTCAAATCCATCAGGCACGGAATAGCCTTTTCTCATAACACTGCAAGGAAGTCATACTAAGTTTGGCCACCACAAGTATATTTCTGCCCCCCTTCTGTAATTAATGATAAATCTTGTATTTTTTGACAGGCTATAAACTCATTGCATGTGTCTGCAATAAAAAAAAAAATCAGGCAACAACGGGAATATGCGGATTAGAAAATCCTGCAAGGTAACGATTTAAGAAAACTCCAAGAACAATGCGCATTAACCCATTATTTTGACACTAAAATTTGACAATAAAAACAGAATCTCGCTTTTGGTACTAGAATTCTAAGCCATCTTTAAATCTCTAAAGAGTAATCACTGGGCAATACAGGCACTCTAAAATGACACCTAACCTGTTTAGTAGAAGGACATGGACCATATCAATGCAATAATTTGCAGCTTAACAACTATTTTTAAGCAGAAAACTTGCAATAATGGAGTTTTCTAGAATGCTGTCCTAAAACACAGAAGAAGTTAAGTGCTAATATTCCAAACAAGACCCTGATCCAAAATGCATATGAAGAAGAGATACAAAAATATCTAAGATATCTCAAGATTTTTCTAAGGATTTGGGGAATCTTAGGAAAATGAGGCATAATTTTCTCTTAAGAAAATCATCTTTTTGTTTTATCATCAATCTTCAGTTTAAAAAGCATGTTTTATCATCTTTTAAGAACAAAGGCAAAAGAGTTATTTTCTCATTTATGCCTTGATGAAAAACGTAAAGTAAAAATTTTATGTGCACCATGGCTTCAGGAGTCTAGTTACCACCGGTTCACCACCACAGCTTTCACTTCCACTCCACACCCCCTGGTGCCTGTGCCCAGGGTCTCCTACACTCCAGGCAGGTGACTGTACCCAGAGTCTCCTATACTCCAGGTGCCTGTGCCCAAGGTCTCCTACACTCCAGGCAGGTGACTGTACCCAGGGTCTCCTACACTCCAGACAGGCGGCTGCTCCCAGGGTCTCCTACACTCCAGGTGCCTGTGCCCAGGGTCTCCTACACTCCAGGTACCTGTGCCCAGGGTCTCCTACACTCCAGGTGACTTCGCACAGGGTCTCCTACATTCTAGGCAGGTGACTGTACCCAGGGTCTCCTACACTCCAGGTGACTTCGCCCAGGGTCTCCTACATTCTAGGCAGGTGTTCCACCACTGAAACACTCCACTTACACAGCGGATTCAAGTTTTGCTGTTTTAAATCCGAAACCAGTTTCCCGTCACGCCATTCAACGCTGTGTTAGTGCCAATGTCCTCTGCACACTTGGCTTCCAGGTTCTAAGAGGTGTGAACACCATCCAGTAATCTTCATTTCCTCACTTTCTGCCTCCTCTGCACACTTGGCTTCCAGGTTGTAAGAGGTGTGAACACCATCCAGTAATCTTCACTTTCTTCCATTAAAAGCATGGTTTTCTCCTCAACCTTCCCATTATCCCACAAGTCCCAGTACTTACCTTGTCTTCCTGCCTCTAGCTCTCTGTCACCCAAAGTCCCAATTACTTCTGCTGGACTCACCTTCCAAGTCACGGTTCTCGCCTCCCTCCAAAGTCTTTAAGCAGCTCTCAACTCCCCACTTATCAAATACAAACCAGCCTCTCCCCTACCCTGCCCCTTGTCTTCGACACTCAGACTCCACCAGCGAAAACTACCTATTCCCCAACAGACACGTTTATTTACAAGCAGTGCTCTGCTTCATTCTTCTTTATCAAAAGCGAAGCCTCATATGTGCGTCCCCTGACAGATGGTGAGCCAGCAATTAGCCGCTCACTGTGTGAGCCCTGCACTACAACACCCCATGTGCAAGCCCCTCTGATCCTCAGAGTAAGATACAAGACAATCTTTTAAAGCTTCTAGCACCGAGGCACACCCTAGCTTTTCTGTCTAATGCTTGCAATGAATGCCATCCTCCCAAACCTCACTAGACAAGTCCTCTGTGGACACTGAAAAACAAGACGGGTGGCACTTAGGACACAACTGGGAAAATGTGGGCTTCGATGTCGTACGTGCAGTGAGATGTTAGTGAAACATGCCATTCAACACATGACAGACAAACTTCACAGAATGTTGCAAAAAATTAATCGCCTACATCATGAAAATGCTTTGAGCTATAAAATACAATAATGGTGATAACTAATGTTTATACAGTATATACAATTGGCCAATTACTATGCTAAGAGATGAGGTAAAAACCGCTCCAGGAGCACTTAGGGCCTCCTGTGCTTGACAGTCCATAAGTCTCACCTGCAACTCAGTCTAGCAAATCACTCAATAAACTATCCACGAAGGCAAAGAAAAACTATTGCGACTTTTAAAACTGTTGTCAGATTAAAAGCTAAGTTAGTAAACCTTTATTGTAATTACATACACTTAATCTTTTAAAAGATTAAGTTAACTTGAACCTTCTCTCAACAGAAAAACAGAATGTTACTTACCTAAGTGCAGAAAACGTAAAGCCTTTCAAACCATCTTTGCACCTAAAACAAAAATTTGAGATCATAAAATGACATGTTTAGGAATATATAGTAGTATAGTAAATGGCTTTATCGTCCTAGAAACGGTTTATCGTGTGCAACCTTTCGTAAAGACACAGCAATGACAGCTGCATCGAGGCACCTTGCTCACTCGTATACCCAAGACCTACCCCATCTAGGTCGTGCTGGAACTCATTAATGGACTGGTACTGTGGATCGCACCAGCAAGATCCCCAAGACAAAGGATACCCCAGGAGAGCTCTGGTGAGGATCCAGTGAGGATGGGGTACCAAACACCAGAGGCTTTGACTAGACCAATGAATGACGAATGAACAGTTGCCAGTTAAGCTGATACAAAGGGGTATACTCCATGACACACCAAAGCCTCCAATGCCATCAGGACGGATGAAGAGGTGATGGAGCGACAGGAGAAAAGGAGAAGCAGAGATGTTTCTGTTTCTGCTTTGGTGTGGTTTTTGATCTGTTTTAGTTTGTTGTATTTATTATTGTTCCTGCATTTTTTTGTGCTTGCTTACTTTGTTTTGTTTTCTTTCATGGGGGACCAACAGGGATGGGAGAGGGATATGAGGGGACTGGGAGGTGAACAGAACTGAAGTTCATGAAACCCCCAAAGATTCAATAAAGAGGAAGAAGAAGAAGAAGAGGAGGAGGAGGAGGAGG
>NC_022023.1:10364257-10376340 GCF_000317375.1 Microtus ochrogaster
AGGAGGAGGAGGAGAAGGAGAAGGAGAAGGAGAAGGAGAAGGAGAAGAAGAAGAAGAAGAAGAAGAAGAAGAAGAAGAAGAAGAAACAGCTGTGAAGGGAAGATCTGGTGAAGGCCTGACTTTTTTCTGTCCATAATAGGTCAAGTAGCGTCTCTTTAAGAAGGCAAGGGATATGTCAGGCGGTGGTGGCACACGCCTTTACTGCCAGCACTCAGGAGGCTGAGGAAGGCCGATCTCTGTGACTTTGAGGCAAGCCTGGTCTACAAGAGCGAGTTCCAGGATAGGCACTAAAGCTACACAGAGAAACCCTATCTTGAAAAAGAAAAAAAAAAAAGAAAAGGCAAGGAATGATAATCAGGTGGAAAACTTTTAAGGAACTGAGAGAGGGCGCTTCAATTTGAAGTAACAAAAGCAAAGCAAGGTTGAGACCACAAAGCAGTGAGGACAGGCTACTGTGGTTCCTAGAATTGGAGCAGAATAGGGGAGTGACATCATGGTAGGAAAAGTGGTCATGGAGACAAAATGGAGGGCGTTTTCTACCATGCTACGAGGCACACCTCTGGGCATGGGGAGGCCTCTGGAAGGATCTCAGCAGTGCAAGAGGTCTTAGGTCATATGAGAATTATTTTGGCTGCTGGGTGGAAAACAGACAATAGGAGGGCAGAGTTAGAAGCCACGGTCACAAGGGAAAAGAAGAAAAATGTGAATGTATGTCAAACGTGAGCTGCCAAAATTTCGTGGTAGTTTGAATGTGGGGTCAACAAGTGAGAGAATTCACCAGTTACTGACAGCTCTTTGGAGAAAACAGAGAGAACACAGTGGCCATTGACTGACGTGAGGAACAGTACAGGGAGAAATGAAATTTGTTTTGGATATCTGAAGGGTGAGACGAGCCTCTGCTGAATGAACCAAGTGTGAAGGATGCAGGCAGCGGGCTCTGCAAGGCTGGGGATCACGGAAGGGGACTGATTCATTTTTGTGTAGTATGTAAATCCAGGAGTCCAGACACAGTCATAAAGAAGGAAGCAGGACACATGAAGAAATGTGACGTGTGTGTATATATGATTTACCCATACACTCTAGCACCAAAACTCTTTTATAGAAAAACATCACAGCCATTTCTTCAAATAATATCACCATATAGAAAAGAGTCTCGTTCTGTTTTCACGTGTCCGCAAAGATAATGCATTCAGCTCATGCACGCCTACACTCCTATTTAGTCTGTGCAGAAGATACAAACTAACTATAATTCAACAGATGTTCTATTTGTGCAAGGCTCTGTGCTAGTATAAGGTATAATAAGAAAAAGACAGTAAACTCAAAGGAGAAAGGGGTTTCCATCTCTGCACAAAAACCTCTGTCGATATACTGCTATTACCAAAGGTGAGGGTTGGAATTGCACACCACATCCCAGATGCACAGTGAGGCCTAATACGTATGTTACTAAAATAAAATTCTTGATCAAATGTCAAAATTTTGAGTTATATGCACAAATAACAGTAAAAACAACTCTGCACAGAATGCTTTTTCTCTCCCAAGCTTACTTGATCCCGGTGAAAAAACTTGAGATTTTGTGATTGTCATTACAATACTGTACCAGCAGGTGTCACTAGAGAACCACCCCGGAAGACCTTATACCTAGGAAGCCACCTTTTTGTAGAGCTTTCCTCTTAAACATAGTTTTTAAGGGAATTCAAAATGTCACTAGCAAAAACTTACACTATGCTTTGTTAAGTAAATATCATGATATTTGAGTTTTGATGTTTCTTTCTATAGTTCTGTAACTTCACAAAATTGTAAAGCATTTAGTGCACTACTGCTTTGCCCAGCCAGCAAGTGGGAAACTGGCTGCTGTGAGCTGCCTTTCCGCGCCACTCTGTGTTCTCCAGGAAGCTAGAAACAATGCCAACAGCAACAAAAGACATTGTCTGCTCAGTTTTCAACCACTGGGTGAATGCAATCAATATAAAATATTTCCTAAGTTTCACTTATATTTCTTCAGAACAATGCATAGCATAAGAAAATCTTGATATTTATAGTTATAGACACTAGTCATGATTTGTTAACCAACCTTGAGAGAACTGGAAGGCTACCACACACACACACACACACACACACACACACACACACACACACACACACACACACTATCGGAACGGGACATTTATGGCTATATTCTGTGCTGTCTTCTGGTTCAGACTCACAGACTAGCATCCACGAAACCAAACTGTGGGCTATAGTAGACACGCCCCCTTAATCTACTCAATGGTCGGTAACTGAGCATCTGCTACACAAGGGGTCCTTGCTGATAGCCTGGGGGACGCAGGCAGTTTTATATAACGCCTTAAGTACTCACACCATCACTCCAGACCTTAGATTTCTCTAGTATTTTATCTCAGTTCTTTAAATTACCTGACTGCCTCACAGAAACTTACATGAAGGCACAAATAAAGATCAAAAAGGAAAGACAAATTAGATTTCAGATGCTTGTGCACAATGCTAATTCTTAAAATATTTTATTTTGATAGTATTAATGACTACTGGTATCAAAAAAAAGCTACTTCATTTTATGAAAGCATTTATTTATTTATTTATTGTGTGTGTGTGTGTGTGTGTGTGTGTGTGTGTGTGCCACACTGCATATGTAGAAATCAAAGGACAGCCCTCAGGAGTGGGATTCTCTCTTTATACCAGGTGGGCCCTGGGAACTACACTCAGGTCCTCAGTCTTGGTGACTGGAGCCTTTGCCCACTGAGCCATCTCTCCAGCCCACAAACATAATTCTTTTTGAAGGAACTGCTCAGAATTCAGATGTTAAGATTTCTACTAGAGTTATGGGAATAAATGACCAATGATAAAAACAGTCATGTGTGGTGGCGCACGCCTTTAATCCCAGCACTCGGGAGGCAGAGGCAGGTGGATCTCTGTGAGTTTGAGGCCAGCCTGGTCTACAAGAGCTAGTGCCAGGACAGGCTCCAAAGCTACAGAGAAACCCTGTCTCGGAAAAACAAAAAAAAAAAAAACAAAAAAAAAAGAACCAGTCATGTATGATTGAGGTTTTGAATTTTTTTAAATTGCTGTATTGTTGGTAATAAAATCACAAATTAATTGGAATAAATCCAACAGAAAAATTTAAAGGTCAAGAAAGAATAATTATCTACTTATATGCCTCAAATTTAGGGCATATAATTGTTTTCACGCCAAAGAGAACTTGTGGAGGTGAAGAGATGGCTCAGTGGTTTAGCGCACTTGTTGCTGTTGCAGAGAATCTGGTTTCAGTTCCTGGCATGGATACAGTGGCTCACAACCATCCGTAAGCCCAGTTCCAGGGATTCAACACCCTTTGTTGACCTCCATGGGCATTGGGTACATGTGGAACACTCACATACACGCAGGCAAAACACTCAAATATATAAAGTAAATAAGTTAATCTATAAATGCAATTGTATGTAGTTTGCTTTTAATATGAATTAAGTTTTTAATCTCGCAAAATAAAAGGGTTTATAGTTCCTTTTCCCAACTCATTTTCAAAAGTAGAATATACCTTAGTACTAAATTATAATTCAATATATGAGATTTTACCAATAATTGTGTATTTTATCTCATTTGCCTACCATGAAAATAACAAGAAAATTAACATAGAACAAATTTCATTTTGTTTTAAAATGTCTTAATCATATATGTATAGCTAATATATTAAACTGATTGCTTCAAGTTACTATTCAGAAGCTGTGATGTGTGAGGTTAAAACATTACCCCGCCTAAATTTCGACAGCAGGATCTTCCTTTCACACCTACTGCTGTTCAAACAACTAAACAGAGCTTCCTTCCAGCCTACATACGCCACTTACCATAAAAAAAAAAAAAAAAAAAACCAGAGTAAGTAACGAGCTCTTATTGTACGTTCCTCACACACAGCAATCCAGGGCTGGGAGAGCAACAATTAAATCGAGAAAGATTGTTTTGTTTCGTCATGAGCAAACCTAACTCAAATATTCTCAATAAATCCCCTCCATGCACTTCAAGTGAACCAGCAATGCTGCATTTGACTCCGATAGGTACCGTACTGTACACTCACTCCGTGCCCTGGAGCCCTGGAGCCCTGGAGCCCTGGAGCCCTGGGGACTGGGCTGGTCCTCCAGAACCCAGAGAATGCTGCTGAGGCAGGCAGCATGCAGGGAACCAAACGACTGAGTCCCCAAAGATTACTGCGCACTGCCTTCTGGTGTGTCCCACACACAAATTAGAAACAGTTGGGCTAACATGCACAGGGACAACTCCAACCGAATCAGATTTCTCCTTACGTTTGGATAAGCTTGAATGGCTTCTGCTTTACATCCCCACCAAAAGAACGCAGTGCCTCCTTCCAGCCTCAGTCGGTGGCTTAGGAGCCAAAAGACACCCGAAGAGAAATGTCACTAGGATACATTTCCGTCTTGAAACGGGCTGTGATGGCAGCAGTAGGGAAGTCTGAGGAGGATAAGGAGCTGGCTGCAGCTTCCAGGGTGTTAGACAGACCCTGCATGAAGCGCACCGGTCACACCCGCTCCCACTTGACACACCAAAGGTAGCGCAGCCGAGTAGGACAGAAATGGCTTCCATGAGAGTCCTCTCAAAATGTAGCAAGTGACTCAAATTCACAGCACTGGCTAGAAACAAAACCATTCACAGTAAATGAAGCTGTGCTAGGAAATCGGGCTTTAAAGGACCTCGGGAATAACAAATACTCTGCATTTTTCTTCTTCCACAAGTGATAAAATAGATAAAATGTTTTCAATTAAATAGAAATTCTTAAAACATATTAACTTATTTCAAATGTACATTGTATCTATGTCATTAATATAGCAATTGGGTTTTCATATTGAATAAAATGAACTGCTATTTAAAATATTAACGTTAGTCTCTCGTTTTTCAGAAATGTATGTTTATTTAACCCTAAAGTTCAAATCTAAGATAAATAAAAAATAAATAAAATATGCATCTTTTGGCATTTCAGCAGCTTTGGGAAGTTGCTGTTTCCTGAGAACCTACGGATTACAATCACCCTAAATGACAAAATATCCACTTAAAATGCTTCAATTGACTTCCTGTGAATAATTTTCCACATGCACAATAGAAACTGGGAAAGTCAGGCCACACTGCAGTCTTGCTGGACAAGAGAACGGTTTCAGCAATGTAAAACAAGAACCGGAAGTAAAGTACATTACATTTTACAGATGAAGACACCAAGGCCAGAGAAGGGAGGTGCCCCCAAACAGTTTGGTTGCACCTCACGCCAGAGAACAGGAAATCCATCCCGACTGGTTAGCTCCCTGGCTTGAGTTCCAATTGTGAAGGAGAAAGAGCAGGGAGAGGTAAAGGATCTGAGAGAGCCCAAAGGGAACCACAGACCCAAGCACGACAGCAGCTGTCATTAAACTGGCGCGAGGCAAACTTCACGAGCAACAAAGGGCATGGAGAGAATTAAAGGAACAGGTGCCCAGCTCCTCACTTTCAAGCCAAGATTTGCATGAAAGCATGTCTTGGTCAGGACTCCATGCTCCCTGTCTGTACCTGCCTCCCTTCTACGACAGGCTCTTTCCACACCAGAAACAGAAAGCCTCGGTCACTGCCACTGACCTACCAAGAGCACAGAACTCGGGAACTCCGCCAGGGAGGCCGAAGGATGTATGGCAGCTTGTGTTATGAGAAACTCTCCACATGCATCTCATGCAGATGCATGCTACAGCTTGGGAACAAGAGGGCTGGGCTAAGGAAGAACAATAAAACCTCAAGGACTTGTACCAATCAAAGTTTATTCTTTGCTTATCCCACATGTGTGGGAAGGGCTAGCTATGGCAGAGTAGAGGCCATCTTCATTTTGTATCAATCAGAGTGTGACAGAGAGATGTCCATCTGGAACGCGTGTGAATTGTCAGAGGAGGAAGAAAGAATGAAGAAAACCAGGCTCCTGCCTCTAATTAAAAGTAAGTCCCTTCCACTTAGATTCTTCGGCCAAAGCACATCACAACTCCAGGGACAACGGCATCAGGAAAGAAAGCGCTCGCTCCCACGCAGGCCCCACAAAGGGTTGTGAACAATAGCACCTGTCTACCATTAAGGCCAAACACGGAACTGCAGAGAATCAATTATGTTTATTTGGAATCTTTAAGGAAATTCAAAACAAAATTCCATTTTCTACATAACATGACACCACTAGTCAGCGTTTCTCACACTAACGTTAAGCAGGGTGATTATAGGCTTTTCTATGGCACATTACTTAGGAATTACTTTAGTGTATGCGCACACTACATATACTCTAAGCTGCCTTCTTTACAGATTTAATCGTTCAGACATTTCAGAACATTCTGATTACACTCTACTGGCAACAGTTTTGTCTAGCAGATAGAATGCATAGTAAAAATATGCTGAAAAAATTAAATCTATGTAGAGATTAAGAAATCTATTCGCTGTATAGCAATTATATTCCTAATTGAGCAGCAAGTTTCTTCAATTCATTTTTCCAGCAGACTCTGAGGTTTGTCTATCTTGATTTTCAGTTTTTGAAACCATTAAGTTTTGAATTCAGTAGCTCCTAGGACTCAAGCATCATACAAAGTTCCTTGCCTGTCTTCATACTGATGAGCTGGTAGCTGCTTACACTCGGACATGAACACGTGCATCCGAAACAGGGGGGGGGGGGGGCGCCAGTCTCTTCCTAGGCAGAGGTGTTTTTAAAACCCCAAGTGAAATAAACTGCCATTGTAATCTGAAGCAGTCAAGGGTAAGAGGCAAGGCCCCTGCTGGCAGACATGTTCACTACTGTGCCAGCAGCTGCGATCCAGCGAAGGGATGCGAGGGGAGCACTCGCAGGCTGGGACATTGCTGGAGTCGGGGCATCGCTTCTTCACTCACGCAACCCTCAACACTGTCTACCATGCAAGTCCTCACGCTCTATGACAGTGTCACAACCCAGAGAAGTCTTCACCCAAACAATGATAAGTGTTACAGAAAGTACTTTCGTATGCAGAGCACGGCACTAGTAAAGCACTTGGAGGACCCCCCAACCTTGGCTTTAGTATCAAGAAGGTCAAGGCACAGCATAAAGGCAGAAGTGGAAACAGAAGATGAAGGGATACATGTGACTTGGAAAAGGGGTAACAGGGTATCAGGAACAGTGGGGGGTTAGGATGTACAGCACGGGGATAAGGAAATGTGGGAGAGAAACTGGCACAGACTGCAAAAACAGGAGTGAATTTCACCTCTAAGAGAAGAGTCCATTCATCTCCCTACTCAAAAACGACCCAATTACTTTTTTAATATAATCTCACTTAGTAATAGCTGTTGAAATAGCAACCTACCAACTAAATTCTGAAAGCAACAGATGTTAAAATCTAAATCTGAAATCAACAGATATTAAAAACACCTAAAATATCTATTATTCCTTTATTTTGTCTTTAAGTTAAAAGATGAAGCCACCCACTCACCTTCATAGAATTTAATGCTTATCAAAAGATGTTAGATAAAAAGCTCAAATAAGGCTAAAAATAATTCAAAACTACAGCCAAAGGAACATATAGAGATAAAATATCAAAACATAAATAACTAAAATTATTTGTAATAAGTCATAAAGCTCCAGTGCTTTAGCACAGTAAACACGATCTAATCAGGCATTCAGTTAGGCTGCCTGCCCCCTACCCCCACACAGAGAAAACCCTCATTTCAACCAATACAATAGAGGTCCAGACTTCACTGTGTGTATGTGACTGCTAGCAACATCAGTTCTTGAGTGGGAAGAAGGAAGGGCAATGAAAAGTGTCGTTATAGAGGGAGAAGCTGCGTTCCCGCCCAGCATTTGTAATTAACACTACACCTAAGGTTATTTGTCTAAACAGCTACTCATTTGTTCAACAAGTAACTATGGAGCCCTGAGTTAGAGTCAGACGAGAGGCAGCAGATTCATGAGCAGGCTGTACCGGTTCTCCAGCTGAGAATGTAAACAGCACAGTCTATCCATTTGGCTCAAATGCTACTATCACCGCACTACTGTTACAGCCCCCGCAGCTACAGGCGAAGACAGCACTGCAAATGCCACCTTACACAGAAGGCAAAAACAGTGAACGCTCCTGACTTAACGTTAGCAAGCTCCCTGCCTTAAAGCTTGTGCTGAAACAGACACTATCGTCCTGAAATCAATACCATATTGGCTTCACTATGCTTCGTAATTACAGGCCTCTTTCAGAAACACATATATAATCAGACTGACAGACAGTGATTTACAAACTAAAAGCAGGTACATGTAATATAAATTGTTAAGTGAAATTGGGACTGAGACTGAAAACAAGTTCATGCTTGTGAGCACATGAAGTCATAAACCATGGCAGAGTCACGTGAGAGAATAGTATTCAGCAATGTAAACAGGGCAAGTAGCTTTGTAAAAGCATCTTTAAAAATAACAATTAAAATAAGGGCCAGTCAGTTAAAGAGACACTGTATCTGATGCCTGCCATTCATATGGACTCTGGGAAAGGGAAACCAGCTCTCTAGCGAACGGGAAGCAGGGGTGGAAAATGACAGTGAACGAGCACAGGAAAGCTTTGGGGATGGTGGGAAGGCTCTAGCTCAAGTATGGGGTGCTGACAACAACAACAAAAAAGAAGAGCTAAACACATAAGCAGTTTACAACCCCAGGATTAGTACCTTAATGAAGACATGACTGACAAGGAGCCCCGGGGGGAGAATGAGCCTTGAGGACAATGAGAAAACAATTCTGGAAAAGATTCGGCAAGGGAGAAGTGGAGCAGCTTCCTGAAGCGCTGGCTCCTTCTGGGAAGTTCTCCTGGGAAAGACAGTCAGGGGGCCTGAGACCTGCAGCAGTTCTACCATGGACGCTGCACAGGAGACTGGAATGTGGGGGCGGGGGGTAGACTGGGATATGGGGGTGGGGAGATTGGGATGTGTGGGGGAGGGGATGACAAGGGGCTGGTTACAGGACCGCGTTTGGAGGGTGGCTGGGGGATGACAGGAATGGGTGTCTGGAGGAAGTTTTGTGGAAGCAGCTCTCTTCTTGCAGGCATTTCTTCCTCCTCCTCTACTTTCTGTTTCTCCACTGCCTCCACTTCCTCATCCTTCTAAGATTTCCACAACACTCTATTTGTTTCTATAATCAGACCCAAGAGGTAAGATGGCGCATATCTCACGCTGTGCAGTGCCTTATAAAGTGGGAGGAGTTGTTGATTTCTGCACCATGTCAAATCAGCACCATGAACTGGAGACTTTTCCAAAGTTGATAGCAGGGAGTTTTTCCAACTTCAAATTACATATATTCGTATATACGTTACATTTTTATTAAATGGCCAATGATTAGAGCCTGCTATACTTTCTAAGGCTGAAACTGTAACAGGCCCCAAACTAGATTAAAACAAGTTTTAATGAGTTGGTTTTGTTTGTTTACAGCAGGGGGATTTGAACAGACAGTTCCACACACTTCACACACGCCTGGAGGGTGCCTCACCACTGAGCTACACCCCAGCCTGCTTTTTCAATGTGGTTTTGGTCTGTTCTTACTAAGTTGCCCAGGCAAGACTTAACGTTTATGACCCTACTACCTCGCCCACTGTTACTGACTGTGAGATCACAATGCCCACACCACCAACACTGGCTGAGTAACATCATCTGAAATCATAAAGCTATCTGTAACAAGACAAAAAAGTACATTTTTACCACAAACGCGACAACTACCACTCTTGACTTGCCCCCTTAAGGAGTGGAGGAATGAGAACCAACTAAAACCGCCAGGACCACGTGTCCAAACGAAGAGCTCACTCAACACAGCAAAGCCACCGAGGTGGTTCTTAGGTGACAACAGTAGAGCATCCACAATTCAGAAATGGGAGAGAAGGAGGCTTTCCTCACTGCCGTCAACGCCTCTAACCCTCGGGACAGTCTTCCGTGACTGCCTGCAGCAGCGCAGACAGACGTGGCCCAGCTGCAGTGTTGAGAGGTTTCTCTCCCTGACCCTGTAAATATTCTGCGACCATTTTAGACTTTATAATAAAGAACAGTTAGAATCCAACAAGGTGATTCCTCACTCCAGTCCTTTCATTACCTTACTGTTGGAAGTTTAAAAAAAACAAAAACAAAAAACTCGTTTCTAAACCTGGGCTTTCCAAGAGAAAACATGAAGAGGATGAACTGAATGGTCCTTCAGATTCTTCACAACTTGGAGCCGGTGAGACAGCTCAGCGAGGGTATCCTCTGCCAAACCCGATGTGATGTACTGAGCTCTCTATGCACACCAGGGCGCACACACGTGTCCACACATATACATACAGATTTAATAAATAAATGGAAAATAAGAAGCTTCACAAGTTACAAATCCCTGACATAATTTATAACATATTGTTATCCACAAATTCATGGTTCACTCAAACTTGATATGGTCTCAATATGATTTTAAGCCTCAAATTAAATAACTATTATTAAGTACATACACAGTTTGTATATGATGGATTGGAATATTCGATTCCAAGGTGCGCTCAAGGTATCATGTTTTCTAAGTAGAATGTTGCATAACTGCCATTCTCCCAAGGTAAATGCACATTTATTACTAGTGAGGGAACTAAATACCTAAATATTCAAAACTACACTTTAAATTTAAGATACCTACCCAGCTCTGAATTCACCTTTCACAGTTCGGCCTAGAAATGATCTGAGTTCCCAACAGCGAATGTGAAGGGGCACTGCAGTCAGCATTTGTTAAAAAAGATGAGTTTCTACAAAATGTCCTAGCTTCAATCGGTAAAAATATAACACCATACTGTTTATGAAAATGCCTTAAATATACATACTATCCAAGAATTAACATTCATTAATGTGGTGTATATCTACACCATTTGGGTTTATGCATTTTCTTTAAGACACATATTCTAATGAGCATATTCTAATGAGTTCTAATTACATCTTGTTTCTTCAAAAACCATCCTACCCATGCCCACCATTCGAATGTAAACCACAATGGGGAAGAGAAACAAAGCAATAATATATTTATTTCAACATGCTGCATGACTAGGGGTCTTCGTGGAGCCTGGAAGAAAGGCAACATGGGTTGAAAACTTGAAAATCCACACAAGCGTGATTGTTTTTCTACTCTGAGATTCTAAGTTGGTGAAAAATATACCTGCTTTCCAATAAATCTGTAGGTGCGGACAGTGTTTGAGGTTTTAGTGTCCTGTCACACAAAATTCCAATATGCAGCGATGTGCTCTTACAGATCAGGCGACATGGCCTCGGAACTCCACAGCCTTTCAGGCAAATGTCTTCACTAGCAAACTGGGCTCACTGGCCAGTCAAGTGTCTGGTAGAAAGGCTCTGGCCTCAGGAAGCCTGCAGTGGTCCCTAGTTTTAAATACAGGAGTTTACATTTGACTGTAAGCTATGCCTTACTCTACTTGTACATTAGTAGAAAAGGGGAAGCCATGCTTCAGAGGCGAGAGTAAATTCAGAAGGAGAATAAAGTGAAAACAGAAAGACACCAGAGAGCACAGCAGACAAAAATAATCCTCTGTTTGCTTCTCTGAAATACAATTATCCAATGTAATAATACTTCATGTGCATTTTTTTCCTAATAGAAAGATTGTAGAGGCCTGAACACAGATGCAAACACTTCTTAAATATTATTTCACTCGAACAAGGAGAAACCATTTATTTACCATAGAAATATAACAGATGTCCCTTAAAGTCCCCTGTCCCCCCCGAAACAGGACTTCTCTGTATAAGGGTTCTGACTATCTTGGAATTCACTACAGACCAGGCTGACTTTGAACTCACAAAGATCCATCTGCCTCTGTTTCCTGGGATTAAAGGTGAATGCCACAATCCTGCTACTCTTAGAGTTATTTAAAATCTGGAGGCAAATTCTTCAGATTCTTGTTCCCTTACATATCAAAATATAAACATCTTTAGCCTTATGAAAGGAGGGGGCATGGAACTGAAAAATAACAGCACCTGAGCTCAAGAGCTCGACACTTGGGGCAGTGCCGGAGTTTTGATACAACGTTTCTAAAGCAAAAGGGGAAAAAAAGGAAGGAAGGGAGGGAGGGAGG
>NC_022023.1:10376440-10389231 GCF_000317375.1 Microtus ochrogaster
AGGGAGGGAGGGAGGGAAGGAAGGAAGGAAGGAAGGAAGGAAGGAAGGAAGGAAGGAAGGAAGGAAGGAAGAAGGAAAGTGTTATTGTGGGAATGGCTTAGCACAGTCTAAGAAGGGAGCCCCCTTGGGACCTGAAGAAGCTGAACCCTGTCACCAGGGAGGACAGCCTTGAGGGAAAAGCAGGCAGAAACTGCTCTACACCACATTTGGGAGGATATGACAAATAAGTCTGGCTTTATTCCTGACAGCTGTGGCATAACTCACAGATTTATAATGAAGCTGCTGGCAGAGCAGCCTGTGTTGGCCCGAAGGGAATGTGGGAAATAAACCCAGAGTTGGGAAGGGTTCACTTTTAGTGCTCAGCAGCTTTCAGAGCTTGACGTCCTGCTGACATTTCTAGCTCTGGAAGCAAAGCCTTTCTCAATCTCCTCCTCACCCCACTTAAAGACTGGTCTGAAAACCACCTTCCCCAAACAACAAAACACACATTCTGGAGACTCATATCTTATATCCATATTTAAAGTGCTTATTTAATTTACTTCATTCAAACCATCTCTCTTTACACAATTAATACAAAACTCAAATGTCCAAAGTACACAGTTTGTCAAACAATGGCAGCAAGGTCAGATAAACAGTAAAGAGTAAGAAGGAGCCAAGCAGACCAAGAGAGAATTACTGATAATCTTTGTTTCCTCTGAGATCTTTAACTTTATGTGCAAATATACGTGTCTCTGGATGTCTCTGCACATATATGCATGAGCCCTCAGATGCCAGATGAAGGGACTGGATCCCAGTAAGCTGGAGTTGCAGGTGGTCATGAGACACCCAGCAGGAGTGCAAGTGATTGTCACCATTGACTCCAGGCCTCTAGTTTTGTTGTTGTTATGATTTACTTATTTTATGGATATAGGTGTTGCATCTATATGTAGAATAGGGCACGGATCCTATAGGACTACATTATAAACAGTAGTGAGCCACCATGTGCGTGCTAGGAATTGAACTCAGGACCTCTGGAAGAGCAGCCAGTGTCTTTACCGCTGAGTCATCTCTCCAGCCCCTCTAATTTTAGTTTTGAAAGTTGTTGGAGAAGGAGGTCTTACTGTGCTGTACAGCCTGGTCTCTAATGCACTGGTTGAAGTCTGTCACTCAATCCTCAAAAAGCAGAGTGGGAAGATTCCCCTAGCAGACGACTTCAAGCATAAAATACAATGAGATTGTATATAAATCACCTACCAAGACCACAGCCTAGAAATGGCAGGTATTGATTCAATATATGTTAAGCTACTTTTTTCTTTTCCCTTAGATCTTGTTTCCTGAAATTTGTAGTATTTTCTTATTCTCTCTTAGTATTGATAAGTTCTTTTTACTAAATCAACAATTTCAGGTTTTAAAAATGAGTTGCATTCCAGGCGATGACTTTTGCACAGTGAAGCATTCCTTAACAATGACTCCTTAGCATGGACAATGAACCACAAAGCAAATTTCAACTTCTCACCTTTCCCTTGACCACTGAGAAGCATGCTACTCTCCTCTGATGCTCAGGGATCCCGAGTTCCCAGGGAACCTTGGCATCAGTCCCTTGACTGCTGAGAAGCATGCTACTCTGATGCTCAGGGATCCTGATTTCCCTGGGAACCTCGGAGTCACTCCCTTGGGCATCAGTCCCTTGACTGCTGAGAAGCATGCTATTCTCCTCTGGTGCTCAGGGATCCCGAGTTCCCAGGGAACCTCAGTGTCACAAGGGCAAACACGCCCTGCTCTGAGTGCACTGTGCTGAAGCTACATCACTGGGTGGGTCAGATGGATTGAGTGTGGCTCTTACTCAAAGCACGATTCCATCCTAAGTCAGAGCATCTAGATAAGAGGTTTGTTCTATTATTTTACAACCACAACATTAAAAAGGGTAATGAGTGGCTAAAAGAAAAGTATCAATGGATGGAGGACCTAAAATTGTAACAAAAACAAACAACAGAAAGTGCAGTATTCCTGAAGTCAACTGTTATCAAGAATTACTAAAAGATCTTTGAACAAAACCAAATGAAAGGACTATGGGTAAAATGGAGAACAGAAGCTCCCTGGTCCAAGCAATGTCTACTCCAAGAGATGACAGGAAACCAACGCAGGCATACGCACCACACATGCACACGTACAGAGAGAGAGAGAGAGAGAGAGAGAGAGAGAGAGAGAGAGAGAGAGGAGAGAGAGATCTGCCTCCCCCATACTGACTCCTAGTTGCCTGACACAGAGATGCTGGGAACAGCTGGAACCACCAGAGAGAAACTTCCCACCCTAGCACCAGTTCCAAACAAGAGGCTGGGGAAATGCAACCAAGAGCTGAAGAGATGTGGGTAGAAAGACAAGGTGCTTGGGGTGTGAGGAGGGAGGCTGAAGTATGATCCACAAACCAAAGCTGAGATTCTCTGTGAGCACCTTGGAAGCAATAGCCAAGAAGGCGTAACTGTAACTGTCTGGCAAGAAAACGGGGTGGGGTGGAAGGTATCCAGTAACAAAGAAGCAGCAGCTGAACTCACCACAAACCAAAGAGCCTGATTTGTAACTATATAGACAATACGAAAGTGGACACAGAGAGATCCAGAATCCTGGCAAAATAAGCATTGTCTGCTGAAATGGTACACAATAGCACAGACAGGACCTCATAAGAACCTCAGACCAAAACCCCAACTGGTGGTAGGCTGGCTACCCCCACCCCACGACATGTGGGATGATAATAAATGGGCATTTCCCTCAAAGCACCATCCACGGTGAGGGCTGGAAACCCAAGGAAGAGCTGACACCTGCTGGCAGCTGAGCAGGTTTGAATCCGGGGAGATAGTGCACAAACCGGCATATCTGGTTTAACAGGTGTGAACGGGAGCCCAGAAGCCACTCTTCCCTTCCATCTCAGTTTGCTAAATGAACCAGAGCGAGGATACTGACTGGTGGTGTAATTTCTAAAACTCTATCTTACATTTATTTCGCTTTAAGTCAAAAATTTCACTGTGGCATAAATTCTCTTAATAATTCTGCTTCATTTATATATTATTAGGGTTTATGACTACTCCATATGTTTTGAGACCCATCTTATTAAATAATCCACTACTCCACACACAATCCATATACCTTCTAATTCCCACCACATATCCGCTCTATTCCCCATTCTGCCCTCTTCTTAACTCTAACTCTCCATAGCTTTAAGCACGAAAAACTCTGTTAATTCTAACAACACCCCAACTTTACCCACCCATCTCCTTTCCTCTTGATTCTTTCCGCGGTTGACAGTGATCTTGCGAGCCATTGCCCGCATCTGCACTGTCCCTTCACCCAAGAGTTACTGGATTGCCGGGTGACTCAGAAGCCAACTGTTATCTTTGCACACCGCGCCTGTCCAGCAGCAGTTCTGCAGCTGATGCTCCACACTGCCTGGAGCACTGTGAACTTTAACTACTGCCCTAACCCCCAGTCAGTCTAATCCCACGTGACACTACAGATCCCTCAACTCAAGAATGGAGCTATCATTAAAAACAAAAGCCTCCGCCGGGCGATAGTGGCGCACGCCTTTATTCCCAGCACTCGGGAGGCAGAGGCAGGCGGATCTCTGTGAGTTCGAGACCAGCCGGGTCTACAAGAGCGAGTTCCAGGACAGGCTCCAAAGCCACAGAGAAACCCTGTCTCGAAAAACAAACAAACAAACAAACAAAAAAAAAAAGGCCTTCCCACAATGAGCTAAGCCCACGTGTACCAGTTCCAGTGTGGAAATGCAAGAAACACGAGAAAGTGAAAACAGTGTCACCTCTATGGAAAATACCTATCCCACAGGAACAGATTCCAACGGCAGCGACTTGGACGGAAGCCCACACAGAGAATTCAAAAGAGTCATCATGAGAAAATTCAGCAAGAACAAAGGGGACACAAACCCCTCAATGATTCAAGGGGAATACAAATAAACCGCTAACTGAATAAGGAAGTCAGTTTAGGATATAAGGGGGGAATATCAATCAAAATGCTGAAAAAAACTATAACAAATCAAACTTTTAAATATAAAAAAAATAAACCTAAAATTGTGTAAGAACAAGGACAGAGTAAAACGAAGCTTCTTATTAGACCTCAAATTCCCATAAAAATAAACCACACACACATATACATATACTACATGTATCAGAAACTGTCTAGAAGGCAAGCATAACTCCAGTGTTTCCAACAATATTAAACATCTGTCTCAGCACATGAAGCAGCAATGTTATCATCTCTGAGCTGCAAAGAAGCCCTTTGCCTGCAGGAATAAAATAATCTGCTCTCTGCTCGACAGAATTTTACTGGCCATGCACAGGGAAGGAGGGTGGGGAAGGTGAAATTATTGCCCTTTGCAGACAGAAAACTTTCTACTTGGAACAGATATGTCTGACTCATCAAGAGCATATGGAGGTTTAAGATCCTTAACTATAAACAGTAGGGTCCAGGCCTGGGTGGTCTGTGTTATGTCCAATAATATATAAATTGGCTTATCCTCAAAGTAAATATTTCCATTTTATTATTATGAGTCATGAAAATATTCAGTCTGTTAAAAAAAAAACAGAAACATTTTCAATCCAATCTCTTAGGCCTTTATTTTCAATTGACATTTGAGGACTCATTAAATGCATGCGGAGGTAAGTGACTTTCCTGGCATCTTAGAGGGCACCTAAATGAACAGGAAAAATGCCAATGGGACGGAAACAGTGAGATGACGATCGCTGTTATTTTCTATACACTTGTTCATAACAAGCGTAAGGGATGGGATGAAATGAGAAAAGCCACAGGGGCCACTCCTTGTCTCAAACGATCAGGTTACACTACAGAAGTCACGGGATGGTATTTCTAGACTGGTTATGCTTCTCATTGTCTTCAAATACTATATCAGAGTGGCAGCTGATGGTTAGATGTGTTTGAAAAATATTTAGATATTTTTATCAAAGATGTTATTTATTTTCTGGAGATCTTCAGGGGAAGGGAAGAAGAATAAACTCTCTATTCATGTGGTGTATGATAAAATGGCTCTCAAAGCATCCAAATTATTCCCAATCAATGAAAAAGAAATCCAAAATTGCTCAAGGATAATGGGAACTTGGTCTGTCTCGGGACTCTCTCCAAACCTGCCTAATGAATTTGACAGACGATATCTAAAGCTGGGAGAGCCACATCACCAGAATATGGAGATACAGAGAGCATCGTGGGCAGACGTGCAGGAGGGGAAGTCTTGGCTCCAGCTGGATTTCTCACCACTGGTTTGCTAAATGAGCATTAAATATTATTTGCTCTGCTCTAATTTCTCCCTTCCAAGAGAACTAGCCTCGGTGTGAAATATTCCCTCAATGGAAAGTAAATGAATATTAGGAAATCCTTTAGCTGCCTGGCTCTTTCCCAGGAAACACATATGGACACAGATGCTCGCTCATATCCTACAATCCAGTTCTAAAAAACTATTGCTGATGCCAAAAATATTTGTCCATACAAGTAAATGGTACTTCTTAGTCTACCATATCTAGGTGGCAAGAATTTTAATCATACACATTAGGTAATTCTGTAGTATTGGTAATACAGGAATTCTAACAGATTTTACCACCTTACAATTGTAACATTTATTTTACTAGAATAGAATGGATAGAGAATAGTTATATTATTAGTACTGAAGAAGACAACATTTAGTTTGACTTGACATCTATACATTGTGCTACTAGAACTAAATATATTTAGTAAAATCTAAGTAAAATCCAATTCCAGAAGAAAGTTTTTAAGAAAATATATTTTTAGAGAGAAAGAATTTATGCTGTTTAAAATTATTCCAGTTATAATATGAAAAACAGGGGACATGAGAGTTTTCCTTCTTCCCCATCATAAGACATTACTTATTTGCAGAAATCAGCACAAAATACAGAGAACTTTTCATGTGTCACAAAATTTACAACTTTAAAAAGTATAAACACAGCTGATTGCTTTACAAAACAAGCGGCTCATTTCCTATTGTGAGTAAACATGCTCCCTCCAGATATGTGCTTTGAAACAGTGTTGTCACCACGCTTCTGCTCATTATGCCCAGCTCTGACGCTTAATGTGCCATTAAAACAACATGGTGGCAATAAGAATGTTTTTCTGAGACAAGGTCTCATATTGTAGAGCAGGCAAGCCTTCAACTCGCTACATTAGCCCCAATTGGCCCTGAACTCATGGTGTGCCTTCTGCCTCCACGTCTTGGGCGCTAGAATTATAGGAGTGTGCACCAATCTTAGAGGGAAATTTGTTCAATCAACTATCGTTTTGTATGCTAATCAAAGCATGCTTAAATATTTTGGAACGCCAAGTTCTGATGGCAGATGGTCTCATACATAGTATAATATCCAATCCTCCCTCTCTCTCCTCTGTGCTTGCGTGTGTGTGTGTGTGTGTGTGTGTATGTGTGTGTATACACTTGAGTGTGTGCTGGTACACCAAGAGGCTAGAGCTAGAGCTCTACTGTATCCCCTCAGATGCCGTGTAACTCAAGTTTTGAACACAGGGTCTCTCCTCAGTCTGGCAGTCACCACTCAGGCCCCACTGGCCTTGGTGGGGACAGGAGTTTGTCATCGCCAGTGTTTCAGCTCTGTCTAAATGTAGACATTCCGTTATTAGGAGAGAATTCAATAATATATCTAAACTCTCTTTGCCTAGATTAGAATAAAATTACAGGATTTCTTTAATCTCTGCTGCAATTGTAGCTGACTGCTACCTCCAACCTCAGTGACAACAGGGAGCTGTAAACAAGAAAGCACTATGTCTTCACACGTGATACAATGGGGAAACAGGATTTACCTGTGGATACCTTTTGTCAACGACTCGGAATTATCAGATGAACATGGAGTGGACAGTACACTGCTGGTTTGTTACGGGCTAACACTTATTTAGAGGAATCACTCAATGAAAACAATTTCTATGATATTTAATGTGCAGAGTGTGTATGTACAAATATGAATGGGATGACCATACTGGTGACTAAGGAAAGAGGAAGCTCAGGCTGCCCCTCTGCCCTCTGAAAGCCTTATGTGCATGGCAATCAGCATGAACAGCAAGAGGAAAACCAAGCTCCCATCAGAAGTTAAGACAGGCTACAGAGATTAAATACCCCAAGGTTAGACATTGTGTAGACTGCAATTCTATCAATAATTTGGATTAGATAATAATTACAATGATTAGAATTAACATTTATTGATTACTACTTATTAGGCAATGTTCACTCGGTCCTAGCTATAACTACAGGTTCTAATAATAACTTTCTTTAATCACACTTGATGTGGGACTCCCCTCTGTATGCTGTGAATATCGTTGGTTAATAAAGGAACTGCTTTGGGCCTATAGCAGAGCTATAGGGGAACAGAACTTGGCGGGGGAAACTAAACTGAATGCTAGGAGGAAGGAGGCAGAGTCAGAGAGAAGACACGTAGCCCCGCCAGAGACAGATACTGGTTTGAATCTTGCCGGTAAACCACAGCCACGTGGCAATACATAGATTACTAGAAATGGGATGAATTAAGATGTAAGAGTTAGCAAATAAGAAGTTAAAGCTAATGAGCTCAGCAGTGATTTAATTAATACAGTTTCTGTGTGATTATTTCTGGGCTAAGTGGCCGGGAACCAACGAGTGGCCTCCTTACTACACACACCGAGGAGATGAAACAATGAGAAGATAAGTAACTTGCCCAAGATCCCAGAGGAAGGACTATTCGCATCCAGGCAATAGGCTCGCAGTTCTGCCTTGCTAGTCACATCCAGGAGACCACACTACCAGAAGCCTTGCACTCCACCTCAGGGAGTTTAGGGCTGGGGAGAAAGCACAGCTGTTGAGAAAGAATGTTGGCTACTCTTGCAGAAGACCTGAATTCATTCCCCAGTACCCACATCGGGAGACTCAAAACTGTCTAGAACTATAGCTCCCTGAGATCTGACACCTTCTTTGGGCCTTTGAAGGTACCCACATATGTTTGTATATTATGATGCAGAGACACATAAATTAAAATAAAGGATTTTTTTAAATAAAAAATAGATTTTTGTTTTGTTTTATTTAAACAGGGCCACAACTATTTGGTTTTTTTGTTTGTTTGGTTTGGTTTGATTCTTTTGCTGTTGTTACAAATGAAGAAGAGAGGAGAGTTGAGGAATGTCATCTTAAGGTGTGTTGCTTTTGTTTATATTGCGTTTAACTCTGTGATGTTGTGATTCTTTGCCTCTCTAAAACACCTGATGGTCCTAATAAAGAGCTGAATGGCCAATTGCGGGGCAGGAGCAGGGATAGACAGAGGTGGCAGGCAGAGAGGATAAATAGGAGAAACAAGGAAGAAGAGAAGCAAGAGAACAAGGAGAGAGGGACATCAGGGAACAGCCACCCAACTACACAGGAAGCCACAGAGAAAAAAGTAAAGAAAAGTACATAGAAATAGAGAAAGATAAAAGCCCAGAAGCAAAAGGTAGTCAGGATAATTTAAGTTCAGAAGAAACAAGCTAAGGCTGGGCATTCATAACTAAGAATAAGCCTATGTGTGTGATTTATTTGGGAGCTGGGTGGTGCCCCCTCCCTCCCGAAAAGCCAAAAAAGTAAAACATCCAACAAGAGAGGAGAGAGCAGATGCATGCAGGCTGCAGGGAGGGAGGCAGATCTAGTTGGGCAATGGAGCTGAGCACTGACAGTGGAGAGGTGACTACGGAAACAATTCAAAGGCCATTTAGAATGTCACCTGATTTCTAGCGGGGAGAGTGGCATCCATGAACTGGCTGAAGAAAAGCAAACGGTTGTGAAAAAAGTAGAATCACTGAACTAGAGACACTAAGTCCAACTGGTGAAATGTCAGTCTGAGGAGCCATCAGACAACCATGTCACTAGATTATCTGTGGCTTTGAAAGTTAGGAGACCAACATAACACAGAGTAGGGATCATTACTATACAATGGTAATTAAATGCTCAGAAATGTGTGAGATCACCAAAAGACAGCATCAGCACTGAAAAACAGTGAGGTCCAAAAACAGAATCAAATATACATACATAAAGGATAATGCAAGAACCAAGACACTGAAGAGGCACTGGAGGAAGGAACAGAGGAGAAAAGAATCAAGACTGAATCATTTCAGAAAAACTGAGGGAAAGGTTTACAGGAAGAGAAGGCAAAATTCCCTAGGTAGCTGAAAATTCTTCTAAGAAAGAAGAGTAAATAACCATTAGATTCAGAGGCAGGCTGTTTCTGAGGATCTTAGAGAGAATTCCAGAGGCTCGTGGAGTGGAAATCAGATTACAGTGACTCCTAAGAATGACAAAAGGCAAAGATGGTTTAATTTGGAAAATCTGGACGCTGAGAGACAGAAAAAGGGGGGGGGGCTGTCTGAAAAGAATGGGAAAAAATGGTTCTCTCTACTCGCCCCCCTCTCTTTCCTTTCCACATAGCCACACCTCTGACCACTGTTTCTTGAGGCTCCTGGCTCCTCCACAGACCATCTTCAGCACCACCCTCCTGACCTTCCAGGAGTAAATTATCATTATAATTAGGTGATCTTAAGGGGCTTTTAAAATACCACTTATGAATGAAGCAACTACCACACTCCCTAGTGGAGACATCTGCAGTGAGCATCAGATTTATCCTAGGATCACGCCACTGTTTCATGATATTACATATCACATGTCATATAATTTATGGACAAATATTTTCCCTTTCAACTATCAAAGTACAAGCTAAAAATATTTCCTGGGTAAAATCAATTTTGTGTGATCAGTACCATAAAAAATGTAGAAGAAAAAGAAAAAAGACACAAAAAGAAACATAATCCATCTGAGAAAATACCAATTCATCCAAACTCCAATTAGGTGCCCCAAGTAAATAAGGGGACTGAGTACAACTGTTTCACTGAGAAGGAGCATTTTCCTCTCGCCATCCCTTTTCTAGAGAGACACTAACTTATACAGCTACTAGATCCTGATCCCCTCCTTACACAGAACAGGCAAGTTTCCAGCATGCCTAAATGGAATCTCTAGGTCAGTTGCCTCCAGCTTTAAGCAGCACATGCATACAAAAAGAATATGCTGACACACTCCCTTCATGTTGTGTGATGGTGTAGAACAATGGAAGGTACTGGTTTAGTCAGCTGAACAATGAAGAGGACCAACTCAGGTTAGAGAGAACAAGACTGATACCCATGCTTTGTTTAAAGTAGTGCAATCCTTGGCACATTCCACCAACTCTCAACTTTCAGTATCCTCACCGTACGACAGTAAAATTCAGGACCTACGCTTTTTAAGCTGTGGTCAAGTTTAAACCTGGAACATTTACAAAGCAGCTAGTACAGACCCTTGCGTGCAATAAGCACTCAGTAAATATTACCTAGCTGATATAACTGTTTGTTATCAAAATTACAGCATTCGACGTCTTCCTCAGCCATAAAAAAGGCACTCGGCTTCATTGAAGTCCCAGGAGGTGCAGACTGTTTCCAAAAGAATTTAACACTTCTCTCATTTCACTTACATGACCAGAAAGCAAGCTTTGGGCACCATTTTGCAGGAAAACTATTACAAACTTAATAAAAGTACAGATAGGTTCTTATTGGGGCTTATAGCACTTTTACATTAATATGCACTCTCAATAAACTCGGGCACAGAATCAAAGTATGGATGCTGGAAGTATAAAGCTGACTCATCTTACAGATGGGGGTGTCAGGTCCTCCCACAGGGAAGACTGACAGAGGAAGAGAGGGGAAAGGAGGTGCTTGGGAGAGACACGCTAAATTAAACAAAAGGATCAACAGCAGGAGCATTAGAAACAGGACTGGATCAAGAGCTCCAGATCAGAGGTGCATACCCAGAAGGGACTATCTGCAGTGACAGACAGTTAACTGCAGGACTTGTGCTGGAAGAGAGTTCTTTTTCTTAGAACAGAACTCTCTTCAGGTGGAAGTGAACAGAACCGTAGCTACCCGATTCATGACTGAACAAGAAAACCTAAGTGAGGGCAAACAGAGCGGAAGCAGAGCCCCAACAGGAAAAGGGCTCAAGGAGGACAGCAGAGGCCGGTGCTTAATGACACAGTTCAGTCTCTAGTCGATCTCTTTCATGACAACAGCTGTTAGAAATTCCAGCTTCTTATGGGAAAGTTTCCTATTTCAGCCACTATTTATTAGTTCTGTGACAATTTGATATGGAAGATAAGAATGTAGAACTGTACTCTACAGTAACCATTCTTTTCAAAGTTCTGGTCCAAAGCTTTACGAAGCAACATACTACGGTGCTTTATAAAGCTGTCTGAAGATACAGACAATTACTTTTCAACAAAGTGAACTTTCATACAGAACACACAAAAGGCTGTGTCTGTAAAGCTGATACACAGAACACTTAGCAAAAATTAACCTGCCACAGAACTGGAAGACTGAATGACAACTGACTATTACTGAGCTTAAAGCTACATCCACATGTACAGATGCAACAGCCAGAGTTCTTTAATTCTTTTTAAAAGCTACTTTTTTAAAAACCATTTAATTATTTAGTGTGTATTTAGTATTTAGAGAACAACTTCTGGACATCATGTTCCTCTTTTCCCATGTAGGTCCCAGGGACTGAATTCAGGACATGAGACTCGTGGACAAGTTCCTTTACCTGCTGAGCCACCTCAGTGGACACAGGTCCTACTGACAAATCCATGTGGAAACAGGCATATATATTCTATTAAACTATTGGCTCCTGAATAAAACTGAAAATATCACAAATGTATGCCAATATAGCTTTTTCTGTAAAAACATACCATGAATAATAAATAGATAAGGCAAGAGTAACATAAATTTACTTCAGTTCTGAATGCTCTCATGTCACATCTGTCCCCTTAAAATGACATAGTGGATAATATAGGTGTTATCATACGTCACTGGCTATTTTCCTGTGATTAACCAGCTAACACCTTCCCAGAAAGCTTACCAATAATAATCAACTGTGAAAGCCTGCAATTCAAGGGGCATGCTTAATACCTGGGAACAAACAGAATTCAGGATGGCACTGTGCTTCCGATATGGGAACCCATGCATATCCATATGGAAGTTTTACAGGTATATGAGAAAAGATTCAAACATTTGTATTTTGTTGTACAATTTCTATACAGTGTGAGGCATGCCATTAGTGTAATTTTTCTATGCTTTTCCATTCATTTCAGATTTATAAAGGGCAAGTAGCTTGGCTGTTCTTTACTGGACTCTTCCCCGACGAACAGAGGCGGCAGGCACACTGCTCAGGACACCAGCATCAGCACGAGCTGCAGTGGATGAAGCGTGACATGAGCTCCCTGTAACGCCAGCTATCAAGTGACGGTTTGTTTCCCAGGACTGAGTGTGCATAGAGCAGATGTGGCGGGAAGGCAGGAAAGGGGGAAACTGTGTAGTTACACTCTCAAGAAATAAGAAAATTATTTTAAGAATTAACAAAATACACAGATCCTCACCATTTTCTTTTCCTGGAGAGCCAGGCCATGATGCCTCCCATGACCTGCCACACTCTCCTTTTGAAATCGCTTTCTGTTTTGCTGTAAGGAACCTCTCCAAAATGAAATTAACAACTTGGAGAACATTCTAGCCTAAAGGATGAACTTTTAACCTCTAAAGGTTACCAATTTTTAAGTGGGTTTTTTATGTTTTTAAGTAATGGCTTAAAAAACCAAACTTGATTTTTAAATGATCTTATGCTGGCTGGCTGTAGAAATAGGAGCGGCGGGCTGCGTCCCGGCACCCGGCCGCCCACATGGCTAGCTCTACCCGAAATAATTACA
>NC_022023.1:10392276-10406860 GCF_000317375.1 Microtus ochrogaster
ACTCCACCCACCTATGTTCTAAGCTATGAGCCCAAGCAGTTTGTTTATTACTTAACCAATGAAATCAACAGATTGATATATGACACTCCCACATCAGCTGGCTGGCTGGATAGATGATACACAGATAATAGATTAGATAGATAGGCAGACAGACAAATAGATAATATACATACATGCATACATACATACACACATACAGTGTGTCCTTATATGGATATAAGATTATTCACAACCTGTGCATTGGAGCACTGTCCTAAACAATCCATGGATTAGGTGCTTTCACAAGTCCAAGCTTTCCAAGCTGCATACCTAAGCAAACTCCTGGCTCCACATGCACATGTAGGAAGAATATCCAGCTAGTATTCAACTTGTGACCAAGTTACGTTACTCTGTGACATCATGTTTAATTGAAGAAATGGCACTGTTTCCTTGCTCTTAAAGAGTAGCTGTTTTCTTTATACACAGAGGCCTGAAGAGGAAGGCGAAAGCAAGAAACTCATGGTGAAGCATTGCACTTGCTTTTATTTCTGTAAACAGAACCGGGTGCTAGGTGCTTCACTTTGTGCTTTTTGTTGATTCTTTCCTTCATGTTCCAACTAAAAGAAAACGTTCTGATCCTATGAAACAACCTGATCCTAAATCTGGTATAGTGATTCATGCCTGTAACCCTCACAGTGAGGAGGCTGACACAGGAGAGTGGCTCTGAGTTTGAGGCCTACTTAAGCTACGCAGGGTACTCCAGGCCATTTTAGGCTACCGAGTAGACACAGCCAGAACAACGTGGTGAATGTGGTGACAATACTACTACTTCTTCACACGCGAACACACGCCTGAACATAAACAGTGTGTGGGATACATGAGAAAACATTTCTATCCATTCTTCCTCATCACTCCTGCTCAGCCAGCGCTGAGAGCAGCAGATTGTGCCCTCAGGCACAGCTATGACAAACATTCACGCTGATGAGGCAGTGGAATACAGGAAGCAAGACTCAGGAATGCCCGTTGGTACATTTGAAGAACATCCTTCCAAAGCATTATCAAAATATGATGCTACATCTTTGTATTTGCATTTTCACTGGAATCCAGAGCAGATAGGACCAATAGAATCCAGATGCCTGCATAAGTCAGGCAGCTGGATTTAAAAAAAAAAAAGTAGAACAAAACTACAATTACCAATTATTACTTTTCCTCAATCCAGACATTTAAAGCACTCCAGGATTCCATAAGCCTATGGAAAATCCCAACCACCATATATAAGATAATGTATGTAAAGAAACATTTAAAAACCTACTAAGAGTCATGTGTAGGTGAAGTATTTCATTCAGCATTTAGGCAAGCATAGTTTTTAATACCAAAATCAGTGTTTTGGTTTTTAAAATAAATTCACACATCGGAGACATGGACTCCATCAGAAAAAAAATATAAAATTATTGTCTCAAGTTCTTTCTTTAAAAAGAAAAATCACATGAGTACATTTTATCTTTACTGAAATGGATCTCAGTTTCCCCTTTCCAACTTAGACACCAGGATAAAAACACAACAATTCACTGGCACATAAAAGTTCCTTTATCCTCTTGCCAGAAGACATTAACGATTAAAAGGAGACCTGAGGACAATATCATTTTGTATTTAATTATCCAATTTTATGCAATTAGCTTTAAAATACTAACAATAAATTGAATAAATATGTTCACAAATACCTGTGTTTATATTAAAATGCCATTGGACTTGCCAAATGCTGTGTAAAATAGCTATTCATTCCAAGCACAAGCCGGGGCACAGAAAAGCACAGACATTGTTTTGTTTGGTTGCAGTTCTTTCTAGAGGGCTATATTTTTACCATTCAGCAATCCCCTTGTTGGGTTATCCAAACGAACTTTGGCCAAGAACACTACAAATTCAGTAACAGTACTTCTTTGGGGAGAAAAATAGCCCCCCTTCCTCAGAAAATTGAAAGTGTTTATCTTGGCCCTCAAACCTTGTATTGAGCCTTCTGGAAAATATGCTAAACCGCTGATTTTAACTCAGACATTTGTAACTCAAGCAAGAGCAGTTCTGCAGCTCTGCACCCAAACACATATTTAGAGTGGATTTCCCTCTACCCCAAAACCCTAGGCTGATGGCAGCACTGTTCACAATATAATTTCCTATGGCCAGGTAACAATCTGGGTATTTATCAATGTATTCGATAAGAAACTTGCTGTTAAACCTCAAAAGATTTCTTATGGCTAAGAAATGCTAAACATTAAGCGTACTTGTTACCCTGAACTGTCACTTTAGGAAGGACTGTTTCCTTTTATGATCTGTTAAGATTTTCACAAGAATAAAATTTAAATCACACTGTACTTTACTCCCATGCATGACAGCAGAGATTGTTTTCCTAACGCTGCAACATTTTGGAATTTATTTCCTAATACTCATGCTACACCATCAGGCTTATAGGAGCACAGAGTTTAAAAGACAGCCTTTGAATTTTTTTTCTTACAGAGGTACCCAAGTATCTATGACATAATTATAGTCTGAAGAAACTAATTAAATGAACTGTCCATGATTTCTAATCAGCCCACAAATTAGAGCTATTAGAACACAAGAAACAGTGTGCTACAAAGCACAATAGCAGCTCAAATAAAGCATGAATCAAAAATTTTAAAAATCAGGCTGGGTGTGTGAATCTGTGTTTGGAGTAGTGACCCAGCACTCCCAAGGCTCTGGGTTCAATCAAAACAGAAAACCCAAAGGAAGAAAGAAAAGGAAAAGGAAAGGAGAGAGGACACATCTCCCAAACGTCATCAGAAAGCTCTGATGCTTCCTACCACTAACATGTGATATAAAATCCCTGCAGCTCACTCTCAGTTCTCTGAAGATGAAGGGCTATCATGCAGCTTCATGACTTTGTCTCTATCCGCCAGCCCGGTAACAGCAACGACAGCATTTTCTATTCTCTTAGAACACTTTTGAAAAGCAAAAAACAATTACCATATTAGCTTTAGCAAATATTTACTAGGATGTCCTGGCAAGAAATCCCTACCTTAAATTACTGGGATGGCTTAATTTATTAGAAAGGGATAAATATATCTATCACAGACATCGTAAAGTATGCCAACTGTCTTTGTCAGACATGCTGAAAAGTCAACCAAGAATTATCTGAAGTAGTGTCATAAGAAGGCTATGAACAATAATTTACTAGTATGACTGAAGGTGAAGACCAGGAAGGAGTGGATTCCCCCAATGAAGAATCACTTTCTCTCCCTCTCCCCAAAGTTGGAGTCACTCTATGTAGCACTGGCTGTCATGGAACTCAGTGTAGACAAGACTGGCTTTGGACTCACAGAAACCCTCCGGCCTGTCTCCCTACTGCAGGAATTAAAAGTGTACATAGAAAGGCAGCAGACACCCTTTGCTATTCACATGTGGACCAACCTAACATTCTTTCTGGAAACTTGTTGTTCCTCTTCCTGTTCTCTAACAAAGAAGCAGGATTTAACTCTTAAACTCTTGGGGTTGGATGGGCAGCATTCTATGCCATTTACTGGAAATAATGACTTGGAGGATACTTTAGAATCATAGTTGGAAGGAATTTTATACTATTTTGATATTGAAATAAATTGGCGAACAGACCATACCTGAAAAAGAACATGTACATGGCCGCTGTGATGCAGAACAAAAGAACCTGCAACGAGGAGGAAAAGAATTATTTGCAAAAGGTACTGACATCATCACTGTTGTGACTGACAAAAGCAAAACATCCACTATTAAATCTCAGGCCTGGTCCAATGAAAGGGCACAGAGGCTACCATCCCATCACACTGTACCTCAACATACAACATTCTGTAATATACCTACCAAAGACACTGCAGTAAGTACCACTTCTCAAATACACCACATCAAGGCAGTAATGAACTTGCAAGTATATGTAAACATACTTTATACATGTAGAGTGTGTGTGTGTCTTTGTGTATACATATAAAATCATCACTCAGTATCTATGAAAGACTGGTTTAAAATATAATCCAGCCAACTAGCCCACATATACCCAAACCCATAAATGATCAAATCTCTCATATAAAATGGCATGATATTTGTATATGAGTTATATACATTCTCTCACATTTTATATCATTTCCAGATTACCTATAATAGGCAGTAAAACATGAATATTCAATCTATACTGATTAACTGAAATTTTTGATATGTTCTATGCCCTGCAGTATTAAAAATTCAGTCAAAATTTAATTTTTTGTATAAAAAATAAGGAAGTCTATCCATCAGTATACAAACTTTCTTTTGCCTTTAGTAGATACAAGTTCTACACATACCCAAGAACTGTTCTTAAATATATTTCTTTATAATTTCCAATCAGTAAACATTTGACTTATGTCCCTATATTACAAATACACCTATAAAAACCTTTCTGCAAACATTTCTCAGGAGAAAGGTACTCACAAGTGGAAAAGTCTTTGACGCTCTGAAGAATTAACCAGAATGAAGACAGGAGCTCTTACAGACAGGCAGATACAGACACACAAGTACATATAAATACATACATATACACACATGTATACACATAGGTGCATACACATATACACAAACATATGCACATACATATACATAAACTCATACGTATACACATGTACACAGATACATGCACACAAGGGAAAACATACATATTCCACACACACTCACTGAGTCAACATATGTCTGTTGAGTATATTATCAAGGCAATCTGATTTACTGAAATATAATGAAATGTCCAACTAGCAGGCATTACTAATTAATAAAAAAGCTTATAAAATATAATCACCTTTTGTGGCATACAGAATAACTACCAAAAAAAGGTTTTCCTAATAGCAAGCATAAGAACACACAATAAAGGTAGATTGAAGAACTTCCCCTCATTAGCAATCACACTAAAAGATGAGATAGTGTATGTACATAATCAGAAGCCTAGCTGTAGCTATGGTAACAAAAAGGATCTCTCTAATATTACTATTAAATCACAGGGAAATGGTAAAATGCAATCTTATGTTGACAACCACAGTGTTGCAAATTAAGCACAAGAATTGTCAATGGCTTCATTCTCAGGCAAATACAAAGTGAATGATTATTTAGCTGTTAAGAGCTGACTAAGAAAAGACAAAAATGAAATGGTGAAGCAGTGTTTTGGTATTCTATCATGGAGCTACATTCCCAACCCAAGCCCTTAGGTTATCCCTTTGATTGCTTCCACATAGCCTTTGCCTACTTTGGCCTGAGTTGTTGGTATTCTAGGAATTTTTTTTTCTATGTTTGAAACTAAATATATGTTTAGATGGAAATGTGCAATTAATTTGAATACTACCATCAAAACTATGAGTGGTTAAGCAATCTCATAATGCCATATTCAAAGGCAGTGATATAGAGCGCAGCAGATACAACTGAAGAACACTCTTCTGCCTGGGAAGATTTTGCAGGGAGGGACAAGTTTAAAGTCATTGCTTCCTGCTAAGAAAACTTTCAGGGGAAATTATATTACTGCCATTTTTGCTGGTAAAACAATCAGAAAAGTATGTTTTTCAAGGCAGTAACACAGAAATCAAGTCATAATATATTAATCTACATAATAGCCAGGGAAGAAAAAAGTAAATGTTGTCCAATGTGAACATGGCCTACAGAAACGCTGTTTTACCAATCAGAGCCTCAGAGAGCTAAAACACCTATTCTGGGGTCATTTTAAAGTCTATTAGACCCCCATCGATGGTCCATTTAACTACTTCCTACCACTCAGCTCCACTGCTTTTCTTTAACACCGTGAAGGGTTCTTTGTCTCTGATCCCAGTGCCTCTGATCCCTCGTCTTGAGCAGACCTTGGCTCCGGCCTGCAAACATCAAGTCTCTACTCCTCTCATAGTAACACTGTCTCTTTTTCTATTAGTCAAACACTGAAACTCTTTTCTGTTTCTGGAAAAGAAACAATAAATCCCCTCTTACCACATCTGTACTTCATTCATATTTTAGTAAAATATCTACCCATTCATTCAACCAAATTTGCTCTGGTTTCATGTCCCCTGTACTTGGTAAGTCAGCAAATGGAAAGAAGAGTCACTAAGGCAACCTCCAGCTTCCCAACCCTCATGATCCCAAAGGAAGCAACATACACAGATTCCAAGCTCATATTCTCTGAATACCAGCCTACAAGAACACACAAAATCCCCCAACATTTCTTACTGCATTAAAGGACTCCTCCTGGCAAGCATTTGAAGACTCACAAAGCACTCCAAGAGGATATTAAAGGCAGACATGTTTATCCTTTCCCTCACAGACATCACTAACCAAGACACTTACTCAATGTATTTAAGCAATGGTTTTTGAGGTTTTCTATGTAAACTATTTCTCTTGGAAATAATGAACTATAAACTTAGGGTGAAGATGACAGCTCAGGGTTAGAGTGCTTGATTAATACACACAAGACCCTGAAGACCATGGGTTCAATCCCTAGCTTCTAGGTGATACTCTCAGACACACACACACACACACACACACACACACCAAACAAACAAACAAACAAACACAAAACAAAAAAGAAAAAAAACATACAAAATCCTTAGGTAACTGAGTGTGTGAACAGATTCTTGTTATATGATGGTTTCCAACAGGGATAGCAGTTTCTACATACAACTTCAAAGTCATCAGTGTCTAACAACACATCTGCCTTCCAGTTTCCCAGCTGTAGAAACAATTACAGTAGACAGTGTCTACAAGTACACTATCCTGATTACTCTGGCTGCTAGGAGTAAGGAAATCAGCTTCTCTCACCTGTAAGAACTCAACCTCTTAAAGTATATTCAGAAATTTTCAATATCCAATAACTAATCACACCTGGAGGTCACAGTACTTATAACAAAATTCAAATTGGGCTAGAAGCTTTAAAAATAATAAACAATTTATAACAAATCACTGAGACGATAGATAAAAATTATGTATGGTGAGACTTTGTGAACATTAGTAGAGAGCAAGGACTATATGGGAGGGCTGGAAATGAGGGAAGGGGAAGAGCAAAGTGATGTAAGTATACTATAATCTCGATCATAAAAGAAAAAAATTACATATGGAGAAATTTACGCTTTATTAAAAACTTTAAAAGAAAGCTTAATATTGGGGTAAACAGCATGTCAAATGAATCGGCTCAGCAAAGAAACTGTTCACCACCATCTACCGCCAGAACCAGGGCTGATGCCCAGCCACTATCACCAACATCAGCGGCACCTTGTCCACATCTCTGCTAACAACATCAGCAGGAAACAGCATGATGAAGACAAGATTAGCTAATGAGTTCCATTTAAACTACCAAGATACTCAGCTGCTTCTTCTCCTTCCTCATACCAGGTTCTCGCTATTAATTGGCCATTATGAGCCATTAAAGTACAATTTGATGTAAATAAGTAAGGAAACAAATACAAAAGGGAGAGTGAAACGTCAAAATTAACTGTAAAGTAAGAGGGTTAAGAAAACCGGTCCTGAAGCTTGAAAGCAAATTGACAGGACCACAGAGTAGGAGAACGGGGAGTTGATGGATGTTTTGCCGTTCACTGGCAAGTGTGAAACTACTTTCTCTAATTGTCACAGCAACCCTTTAAGGTAGGATTAGTGACTGTCATTTTAATTATGAAGGTACTGGGTTTAAAAGACAACTAACTACTTAGCTAAAATTACGGAATATTTATGTGGCTGAACAAAAACTGCATGTAACATCAAGCATGAGACTTTCAAGTATAGCACTTTGCCTGTAGAAAATAATATTACTAATGCTGGTCTAAGGGCCACAGCACTTCAAAAGTAGAAATAATTACTGTTACTCTATTAAATGAAATAATGTTGCCAGTGTCTTACTGGTAGGGCATGAAGGACAATCTTTAGAGTTCGGTATGACAATTACTAAGATGACAGCATAACACCCACGTTATTGATTGCCCTGTTACAGAAAGGTCACACTATGTCACGGGGTAAACACATGGCATATGTACTTTCACGTAATGCTTACAAGAGTTCTGTAGTGCAGGGACTCTCGCTACCCATCAGACTCCCGCTCAGACATACAGAGGAACACTGGGTATTCGGTTGGCATTTGAAACCATGCGAGATCCTGAAGCTCATAAGCTGCCATGAATTTCTCGCAAACTTTTGAAAATCTCGTTAAAGGTTTACAGCTTTTAAGCCTTTCATTCAAATCGATTATGAAACCTATTATTTTCCTGTACAGAAAATAATGCAGCAAGCGAAAGCAGCCTGAATCAAGTAGCTTGTTACTTAAAGAAGGAACAAGATTTAAGAAAAATGAAGGTGACAAAAAAATTCCATAACCTTCAAAGCTTATATAAAATACTTGTTCCAATGAAGAAAATCAGGTCTAAGAACTAGAACTTCTTTAGTTTCTAAACTAAGCAACGTAAGCATTACACAGTACAACTACAAGTCTCATTTATTTACATCTGTCCTGAGATGAAGAGAGATGTCTAAGAGCCAGCAGTGTTCCATGTGCCTGTGCAGTGACGTAAAGGACCATTCTTTACCCTACTGTGACCAAACATGGAGCTTATCCATTCAGAAAATATAAATCAACAAAACCCTACATCATTCAATACATGGAAGGATGGGAAGAAAGCAGAAGAGCAGGTTTCTACACGATATCAGAGCGAAGTTATAGCTGAAACAGTATTATGTCTTTCAGCGGGGCAAAGTGGACGGCCCACCCTGCTTGACACAGACAGCAAGTCATGTTAATTCCATTCTTTCCCTCCCCCGCCTGGAATTCCCACAAACCAGTACGAGCCAGGGGGAGGGTGATTTTCCCCTGGATACATTACAAAAGTTAAGTATGAGTTTCTAGGTTACTTTTTTTAAAAAAAACACAGCAGGGCCATGTACTAGGAAGGCAATTCAGTTTTCTGCCATTTGACAATGGGGAGAAAGACCACTAGAGAGAAGTTAGTCGATACACCGGCAATCATTCCTATTTCACCAACCACACTGATCTACAAACAGGACACTAGATGCGCTGTAGCAGAGCAGCATGTTTTGATGTCCTCTAAGAATCAACTTAACCCTGATACACAGTCCAAGACGTGCTTTAAACACAGTATATCAGCATGTGACTCATGAGTTAGAACGCAGTACCATCTAGCCCAGACTATGTCCCAGGCTGTGTTCATACCACCCGCTAGATCCTTGGGCACATGCACATTCAGAGGAATCCACCCACATTTTTCTGTAATTACACACGGCACTGCTCATATCTGGTTAGGTTCCGATTCTGTCCTAGCTGCAGAGTTCCTTCTGTATACATTGTTCCCCTAGTTACCACTCCTGCAGAGAGGAAACTAGTCATCCCCTAATGAGCATAAAATAAGTCTCAGAGCACCGTGAGTGCACATTTGAATTTGGGTTCAGATGAGCTAAGGGAATGTCTCAACTCGATTTACTATAAAACTCAGATGTTTAACGGTATCTCCCAAAATCAAGCCCCCGACATGTGGGTGTTCCTCTAAACGTCCACACATGTTATGGAAAGGAAACGACAGCCCAGGTTTCTATGTGTGTTTGTATGTGTGTGTGTATATATGTATATGTGTGTGTGTGTGTGTGTGTCAATGAAATCAGCAGATACACACACAGTTGCTCCTCATAATTCTGCACCAAAGGGAAGCATTCCTTGAATTTCTGAATACATTCAAAACAACGTACACACAAATCTAAGTATAACCCAGCCTTTCTTGTCTTTTCATGAGGCTTGAATCTAAAAGGATGAGGAAGCTTTAAGTTCAAAAATAGTTTCATCTTCTCTTTTAGCTCCTTAGTTGTATTCATATCCAAAGAGCATCAACTCCAGTAAAAACTGTCAGGCAACTTTTTTTTTTTATTCTCTATGCTGAGTTTTTCTCCAGAAGATATCACTGAAGGATAAAGTAGAATCCAAGCTGGGGATGTAGTAGAAAACCCAGCACTTCGTAAATCAAGCCTGTTGACTTAGGTTTGAGTTACTAACACTTGGAGGTGGAGGCAGGAGGATCATAAGTTTGAGGTCATACAGCAAGTCTGGACTACACAAGACCACTGGGTGTAAGATGAGGAGACCTGGGCAAGGGTGTCAGGTGACTTCCTCCTAGGACTTTCAGTCTGTTTATCCTTTTCAGGTTGGCAACTTTTACTCTGCTTTTCCTGTACCTTCAGTGAAAACACCCATGTTAGGTATTTTTAAATGCCAGGATCATGGATGTATTCTTGGTCTCAACTATAGTTTGAAGTAGCACCATAAAAATGTAGGTAGCCGGACACACAGAAATACTGGATATACACTTTGTGACTAAGAGCAAGTACATTCATTTTATTCTCCAATATAAAATATAGACACAGTTAATCCCCTCACCAGATATTTTCAGGTGCCTACATTTAATGGCACCATACAATTCAGAAAATTATCTGTGGAGCCAGGGTATGACGGCACATGTCTATAATCGTAGAATTCAGGAGTTCAAGGCTGGCCTAGCCTAATGCTGTAGGATATCGCTAGGACATGTGACACCAGGTCTCATGGCACCGCTGTCTCCGTACACCAAGTGTGAATGAGATGAACAAGTGGTGTACCGACAGAGCAGAACAATTCACGTAACCCCTGGGAAGATAATTTCCAGTCACAGAGTACAATTCTCACCAATCAATCTGTTCAACATCAAAAGCAATTTGAAACTGATATGCCCTGGACTTCTCGGTCTTCAAAATTTAATTGGTAACAGTAAACCAGACTAATTGGGAAACTGGAAACTTCTGAAGAGCATTTCTAAATGTGTTCTTTTTAGTGCATTAAATACAGAGTATGGCAAAAGTGAGGCAGATGGATATGTTAGCCAAATTTTCACATGGAAATTCTGTCTCTAACAACAAATAGTCTGATTAATATTTGAATGGAAAATGCCTCTAAGGAAGGCAGGTGGTTCCTGGTACACACTGCTTCAGTGTCTGAGCTATCCTAAGCATACATTTCCCTTGCATTAATCAAGTTAGGAGCCAAAACATAAATCGGTATTTTGTAGAAGCATGATTTCATTCTTTAAAAAAAAAAAGAACAAAATCAGATTTAAAAAAAAACTAACATGTTGTTAAGTGTGCCGCTGTAAAAATTTCATTAGAACACCAACCTTTGTGTGCTTTGAAAACCACCAAAGAAAAACCCAACTCTCCGAGAATGGTGTACTAACTGCCTAGAAGCAGGCAGAACAGGAACCTGTAGGAAAGGTGGTCCGCTGTCACAATATAGCGACATACACTCTTGTTGTGGACTGTTATGTAACTAAAGCATAACACATAACGGAGCAGTTTGTTTCTACAGCCAAGCTTCAACAGGAAACTACCACATGACTAATTTCTGTGGACATATGTAAATAAGACTAATGATAGATATGTAGACACAGTTAGTGATCAAGACATAAATAAAACTTCTGTCAGTCATTTCTTTTTTAGAATAATTCTGTCCTTCCCCAAAGATACTAAATTCGCCCCTGAGTGAGACAGGCTATATTTGCATATAGGGCCTTAAAAGGATCTTAGGGTCAAATAAGACAAATAGGCTCTTAGGGTTGAACGCTAACCCATGAGTTAGTGTCTTTACAAGACGAGGACATACCAAAAAGTCTAGTCTGGTACTGTATGTAAGTCCCCTCTCTCTTCTCCTCTTCTTCTCTCCTCTCCTCTCCTCCCTCCCTCTCTCCATTCCTTCCTCCCCCTCCCCACCCCCTCTCCACATACTTGGACAAAACATGTAAGGAAGCATTGAGAAAGTTGCTACAAAGCCAGGAAGATGTCTCAACAGGTCAAAGCACTCACTCACTTCACAAGGCTGGTGGCCTGAGTTCAGCCCCCAAGGAACTCAAGGTGGTGGGAAACAGCTGGCTCCTGAGAGTTTTACTCTGACTGACGTGGAATCTCTGTCAGCCAATGATCTTTAAGAGGTAGGCCCAGGTTAGGGCGTGATATTTTGGGTACCCATTCCTGTCTCGTGAGTTTGCCCCTTATAATAGAACATATATAATTGGCTTATCTTGGCATAGCCTAGAATTCTTTAACCACATCGTTCAACAGCTGGCACCAAACGTGGGGCTTGGGGATTCAGGTCCCCATGGCTCCAGGTAGCCACTGCCAGGCTCCACATGAAACATTTGGGTATTTGGGTATTTTGGCACTGACCCTTCTTGCCCACGGCTTCCCTGGCACATGCTGATGCCACCCAGTCAGGGATCTCTGAGACCTGCACTGACACAAGGCTCTGGCTTTTCTCTTTATTCTAGTCCCACCTCTTATTGTATCATATATTTCTACCTCTCATCAAGATACTTATACATTGTTTACATTTTGAGGTCATTGTCCTCCTGTGCTGCAGAGCTGTTTAAAGACTGTTTAATATTCTGATATAAAGTCTTAGTCTTTAAGTTATACAGGTATTAAGTATTACAGGTCAATAGTTATTCATTTTAGTTATATATATATAGTCAAACTAATTAGGTCCTTTAGATATGTAGAGACTGTACTTTGTATAGATAGGTAATCTTCAACCACTTCAAAGATCTGTAAAACATGGCAGTTGAATAACTTAGGGTTTTGTTGTCAGGAGACATGATTGCTCCTGACAACACCAATCTATCCCCCTGCCCCCAAAAAAATGTTGAGCACCAAAGACACTCCCCTTAGAGTTTGTTCTCTTCTTGGCACAACTGACCTTTGGGCAAGAAACAGTCTATGCCGCAAGCACTGAAAAAGTACATGGTATCCAGACTAAATAAACAGGACACACAAGAAAAAAAGACTGCCAAACCTTGCCAAGACAGGGTAAGTCTGTTCTAAGAATTTCCCTGCCTCTAAAAATGGTCTGTCAATTATGCAGTTATGCTAGACCTTAGCCAAAGTTGGCTGCTTCAACATTACAAATGAAACTTTAAATGATTGCTCAAAAGTAGCCAGTTGTCTCTGTCATATACTGCATGCTTTAAAAGCTGCTTAATTGCACTTCTTGCCTACTCAAGTAATATTATCTCCCTTCTCAGGCCTTCAATGGGGTTAAAAATTAGATAGCCATAGTCACCTTCCTCTTATGGTTTAGCTAAGCCATTTTTTCCAATGCAAGACTTAGACTCCTTAGGATAGAATGTTTATTAAAACATTTAACATGTGTTCCTTGTTTAATATTGCTTATATTGGTTGTAATCGTAATTTTATACTTGATATCTGTTCCTAATAGACTCTTTAAAATATTAAAACATTTATCATGTGTTCCTTGCTTAATATTGTTTATGTTGGTTATAATTTTATACTTAATATCTGTTCCTATTGTATATAGTTCTGTATTGGGTTTAAAACTCTTATATAGACAAAAGGGAGAGGTGATGGGGAATCTTTGTCAGCCAATGATCTTTAAAAGGTGGGACCAAGTTAGGGTGTGACCTTTAGGGTACCCAGAGAAAAACTCCAGGCATCCCAGGGTTCCCTCACTCTCTATGGTTCCTGTGCTTCACAGCTAAGGTTGGACTTACAGTTCCTGTCTCGTGAGTTTGCCCCTCATAATAAAACATATATAATTGGTTTATCTTCGCATAGCCTGGAATTCTTTACCCGCATCATTCAATACTCTGAAATCCACACATGTGCCACAGAGGACAAATGCCAAGGAATGTCATATGTGACACAGAGCAAAGGTTTGGATGGGCATCACAATTTAGCTTCAAACATTTCCTACTTCATGTGTGCCTCAGGTCAGTCTTAGCCACCCTAATCTCTTCAGGCCTAGATGAGTTTCAAAGAACAAATGGACTTCCATCTAAGGCACTTTCTCAGCCAAGTCCCTTAATCTATGTTTCCCAACCTTGGCACTAGTGACTGGAAGCAAACGTGCATAAGCCTGTGTGGTTTGGGATGGGACGTGCCCTGCACCATAGGATGCTTAGAACATTTCTGCTGTCTACATACTAGGCAGCAGCCTCTGCCTCAGCTCATCAATGAGGATAACCCAGGAGTGCAAACTTGGGCAAATATTTCCAGAAAAGTAAATGAAGCCTCACCCTGTTGAAACCATTGCCCTAGAGGAATCCTAGCAGCCTAGAACTCACACGTTCAAAATTGTGGAGCACCATGAAGCCATGTGACCTACTACATGACTACTTTTGCGCTGGTAAGCAAAGACTACTGTCCAGCTTTTTTAAAAATACATCGCAGAATAGCCATTAATTCTATTTTAGACTTGGTGTTTCAAATCCATTTCATACTATATCATTATTACATTGAAATTTGCCTTGATCTTAGTATAGCCATAATTCTAAGCTAATTTCTGATTTTATAGAAAACCTTTAGCTGTGGTGGTTCATAAGAAGGCTTCCCATAGGCTCATATATTTGAATATTTAGGATTAGGAGGTATGGTCTTTTTGGAGTAGGTGGATCCCGGTTGGAGGGAGTATGTCACTGGGAGTGGGCTCTTAGGGTTCAGAAGGCCAAGCCAGGCCCAGTGTCTCTCATTCTCTCCCTCCCTTTCCCCCTCTTCCTTTCTTTCTCTCTCCCTCCCTCCCCCT
>NC_022023.1:10407165-10426469 GCF_000317375.1 Microtus ochrogaster
CTCTCTCCCCTCTCTCCCTGTCTCCTCTCTGCAGAGTCAGATGAAGAACTTTCAGTTACCTCTTCAACACCAAGTCTCAGAAAATACTTTGTGGCATATACTATAAAACTCAGGATAGAATAAGCCCCTATAACCTTCCTAAATACCATCCCTATGTATCAGTGACTGTCCCAGAACTCTATATAGACAGGGCTGACCTGTTCAGTTAGTGGACAAGAAAATACTAAAATAAAATTTAAAATGTCCTAAAGACTTCAGAGAAATTACACAACTTAATCATCTTGAATTCTAAGATTTTCAAAAATCTATTATGATAATTCAATTAGCCATTTAGTTTACTTTTCTATTAAATTTTTTAATGTACTTTAGAGAAAGCTCAAAGCCATGAGAATGCCCATACTAATTACCTGTAATTTGAGTATGATATTTCCTTTAAAAATAAAATTAAATATGATTGCATAATTTTAAACATTTCTGCAACACAAGTTATTGAAAATGACTACTAATAATTTCAAATTTTATTGCTGGGGAATATTATTTTTAGGTGTGTGGCTTTTGTTCGCACTGTATTTGTTCAGCTCTGTAAAGCTGTGTTACTGCGCCTGTCTGAAACACTTGATGGTCCTAATGAAGAGCTGAACGGCCAGTAGCAAGGTAGGAGCAAGGATAGGCAAGACTGGCAGGCAGAGAGAATAAACAGAAGGAGAAATCTGGAAGAGGAGGAGCAAGAGAACAAGGAGAGGAGGACATCAGAGGCCAGTCACCCGGCTACACAGCAAGCTATGGAGAAAGAAGTAAAGAAAGCTATACAGAAATAGAGAAAAATAAAAGCCCAGAGGCAAAGGTAGATGGGATAATTTAAGATAAGACAAGCTGGCCAGAAACAAACCAAGCAATGGCCAGGCATTCATAACTAAGACTAAGCTTCCGTGTGTGACTTTATTAGCTAGATGGTGAGCCCCTCAAAAAAACTCAAAAAAGGAAAATATCACACAACATTTTATGAATGCTTTTATAGATACATTAGATAGGGTGAAATAAGCAAATTATATTGAAGATTAAAGTAAAATTCCATTATAAGCAAAAGAGCCAAAGAAAGATTCAAAGGTTAATAATGGTGAATTTCTCTCATGGCTTACCAACCCAAGTTCTTTTATTTTCTATCCTCATTTACGTAGACAGATGCCAATTTGTTGCCTCAGAAGTTACGCATGCCCTACGATCTAGGTAATTTCTTCATACTACTACTGCCTATTCTCCTGAGTCAATCAATGACTGCTCTCTCAAGTTCACAGCAGTTCCCAAGTAGGATTCTCGCACAGGAAACAGAGCTCTGAGTAGGGGTCACAGCTCTCTGTGTTTACAGCTTCTCCGCACAATTAATCCTGCAGCTGCACTAGATTAGTTTTGACATGAATACACTGTCTCAAAGAGGCCAGCGTAGGAAGGTTCCCATCATCTGACATTCCCTCTAACCTGCCCTATTCAGAAACGTTAGACCACTTGTAACAGCACGCACGAGGAGGTCCCAGTGTCTAGACTTGAGAAATTTCTGTCTTCAGTGCTGAAAATACAGCAAAGTTCTTCAACTAAAGGCAAATAATTAGAAAGCGAAAAAGAAGTACCTTCTAGCCAAAGCACTGAGTGCAATTTAGAATGAACTTGTCCCTTTTTCTGCATAGCTCTTTGAAAAAACAATTTAAAGTTCATTGTCTCGGGAAAGCCAAATTCCGGGTGATAATGTTACAGCGTTTCAGCAAGAGCTGAGACAACAAGGACCATGCCTGCAAAGGAGCTTGAGGTCCCCTTCGCCCTCCCTCACCAGAGCAGAAATGCAGATGAAGAGTCATCTATATAACAGCACATTACACCATCCAAACAAAGACGCCCCTGCCTACGGGGAAACAGGACTCAAAGACCTTGGAGAACTAAAGTACAAACTAATTTTCCCCAAAAGGGGTTTGCATTAACTCATACAATACTCTATTATTTTTGCCAAGGACAGAAAACAGAAGGAAGCACTGCTAGCAGTTCCGTTCTGAACTCCAAGGTGTGTGTGAACTGATGTCTTTACCAAGAAAAATGCATGGACACAGGGGGATCACACTGTGTGGTAAATCACTGCCATGAGGAGATAGTTTAGACATGAAGACAATTACCATACAGGAAGAACATACACAGGTAAGCTGTATTCCTCCCATAAAGTTAGCCATACATGCTGACAGAGGTAGGTCTTCCTGCGAAGACTTTCATCTTGCTATGATTTAAAACAATAGTTTAAGTCCATTTCCAGTTTAGGCACAGATTCTTAATGTAGTAAATGGCATTTTCGTTACCCAAGTCTCTGTATTTGTTTTCAAATAAGGCATGACTTTAAGTGATCCCAAATAACCTACAATATTCTTGTCAAGCATTCTCAGGTCAATATCTGTAAAAACAGCTCTCTACTCTGCTGGTTCAGGGTTTTAGTGTAAACTTAAGGAAGATAATTATGTGTAGACTTATTGTTTCCTTACATTCTTTGACTAATGTGGTGACATAGTTGTAAAGCCTTCTAGCATTGCTACTAACTTCGGAATCTGATTTTTAGATATTATATGTCAGTAAAAAGAAAAACACTACCACTAAAAATAAATAAACAAAGATAGACATTGAAATTACTTGGCTAGAATTCCTGTCTTAGAAATCTAATTCCCTTCCTAATTATTTGCCCTTAGTTAAAGAATTTGTCTATTTTGTCATGGTTGGCCATTGTTAATCATTTGGAACAAGATTTTAAGTATTTTTAGGATTGAATCTATATAGAGCTGCACTTAAAAATTATTAGTACCAAGAAATTGCTGCCCATATTAAATTCCTTTATTTGAATGCCTTTAAGAGATGGAAGGAACACAGTCAGGCAATGGTGGAGCACGCCTTTAAACCCAGCACTCAGGAGGCAGAGGCAGGTGGATCTCTGTGAGTTCAAGGCCAGCCTGGTCTACAAGAGCTAGTTCCAGGACAGGCTCCAAAGCTACAGAGAAACCCTGTCTCGAAAACAAAAACAAAACAAAATAAACAAAAACAACAACAATAAGAAATGCAAGGACCAGATAAATGTCAAAATGTATCAGGCTTTTAAGTATTATAAATTCTACTTCCCAATCCACCCCTGGTCGTTAGTTTGGCTCTGAAAAGTGGAGAAGTTTTAGGGTTAGAAGTGGGGGATGTCAAAATGCAGGGCGACATTTGTAAATGATAAATATTTACCACACGGATGTGCCTAGACTAGGCTTCCAAACCAGAGCATGTTTTTGTGCATACATGAACACACATGCATAGGCACATGGAGCCAGAGGACAGATTTCTGAAGTAGGTCCTCTCCTGCCATCTGAGAGCCAAGGAAGGCAGGGCAGCAAATTCTTTGCCTGTTGATCCATTAGAAATGCTCTTCAAATTCTAAGATGAATTGTTCTCTATATTCCTTTGATGTTCTATCCGTCATTATAGAACCACATAGATATAAAGTATGTACTTCTTGAAAGCAAGGAAAGCCCCGGGGCCTATCACAATAAACAGATAAAGATGACAATATATATTTGTTAAAGATATTTTAAAAAAAAAATCTGGGAAGTCATCTCTAAGAATCTTTCAAAACTGTATTATTTGCTGGGCATAGAGACACACACCTTTAATTTCAGCATTCAGGAGGTAAAGGCAGGTAGGTATCTGTAAGTCTAAGGCCAGCCCTATCTATATAGAGTTCTGGGACAGTCACTGATACATAGAGAAACGTCATGTCAAGAAAACATAAAAATAAGTTTTAATTAATTTAATAAGAGAAAAAAAACTCTTGTCCCTACTATCTGATACAGTGCCTTCATATGGTGGCTTCAATAATTTGTTGTATTTAGGCCAAAGCAGATGTAGAAGAGAAACAAAGGAGAGAAGTGAGAGATGAAAAAGGAGAAGAACAAAGGAGAGCAGGGGACAGCAGAGGAAGCAGGGGAGGACAGGATAAAAGGAAGAAGCCCAGACCAGCAGCTGTGGCAGCCAATGCCTGTGGAGCAGAAAGGGCCCATTTCACTTGCCCTTGTTGTCATTTGGGTTTCCCTAAGAACAAAATATTTTCAAGGATTCTATGGTTTCTGTTCTACATTAAAACGCTCTTCCCTAAAGATTCCCTAAAAAGAGCTGTCTTACTAAAAATAAGTAACAAAACAAACTGTTAAATAGATTCTGAAACAATTTACGTTTTACTGATTTCCCCATAAGGTCAAATGCCCATTTTCTTCTCTGATAATTTACAAATTATTCTTACATGTTTTTTTCTTTTGAATTAGCATTAGATTTATGAAAACACAAATAAATAAATTTGCTAAAAATATTTTAAATAATGAAATATGAAATCAGAGTTTATGTTTAGAGCCATGCCAACCTACAGCTCAAACTGCCAGTTTGACCAAGCTGCACATGAAAACATTCCACAAATGAGTCACAAAACGCTAGAATTTTAGTAGAATTGGCAAACAGAGTCATGAAGTAATCTACATGCCATCAATAACAAACATTAACAAGTGATACTTAGTAACTCAGAGACAACTCTATCAAAATGTCAAATTACAAGACACCGTCTCCTATAATCATTCCAATACACAAATACTTAGCTGTTCTGCAGCTTGGGGAAACAGTGACTTGTGTTTTATGGAAAACACAACAAAGGAATTTTCCCCTGTTATACTATTTAATAACAGTCTGTAGAGAAATCAAATCCTTTCCCACTTAAAATGAATTAGATTTTTTTTCTCTAGAAATAACAGACTACAGACTCACGTAAATATTGCACTTCCTGTTTATATTAACAAATGTAAAAACTTTGTCTAAAGATAAAAATATCCAAAGTCTTTAAAGACAAAAAAAGAAAAAGAAAAACCATTGCTGCTCTTTTGGGATTGCAAGTAAATTTAACTAAATGTTCAGATGGGAGAACTGTGATGCATCAATACCTCTTTAAGGCTACAAAACTCTCATTAGTAATAGCCATCAGTATCTAACCAAAGCTAATATGTGTGTCCCAAAATATGCTCATGAAGCAATTTAAATTAATCAAAAATAATAATTTTCATTTCTTCTTATTTTAAAGGCTCAGAGGAAACTACATTTCCAAATAAAGGGTCATGCATTAAAGTCTGAAAGGCCAGGTTTTATCATAAATTCCACTCAATTGGGGATCTTATCTAAAACGAAAGAAACTGAATCGGTGGCTAACTGCACACTGTATTTGGAAAATTCTTCTGCCAGGGATATCTGCTAGAAGCCTGGGTTTTAGGTTCTCAATCAAATTCCCTAAGGAACAATTAATCCACAGCATAGAACAGAAGACAGGAGACCCCTCCCCCATCAGCAGTGCTCAGACTGGCATAAACAAACATAGCACAGTTTGAAATAATCAAGCATGCATCTGCTGATTTTATAGCTCTTTAATTCCCTTCCTCAGAAGGCGCCAGAAATAAATCAGCTACTGGGCATTTGTTTTCAAAAGTATGTTGGTTAAATGATAATGTAAGTTTGGTAGTTTTCAGTTTATTCAAAATCTGTAGCATTAACCCCATATTTAAAATAGTAATTTGTAAAAATTCCATCACTGCAAAATATGCTTAAAGTTACAAACCTTTCACGGAAAAATTCCTAAACATTTTTCAAAAAAATGCCACAAATGTTCTTTAACATGATTTTATCCTCCAACTAAAACCACAAAGGGAAATGTTGAGAATTATTTTCTTTAACAATAATTCTAACCAATAGAATAGTATCATTCTACAGAGTCTAAGAGAGCCATGAGCGTGTGTGCAGATAACAAAAGCTCTTTGAAAGCATTTCAAAAACAATAGGCAAATGTCCTGCATTTTTGAGATGTCCTCCAACCTTACTCAATTTCAATACCAAGGAACATAAACTTTGAGGGTACACTCCATGCAGCTCCAGGCTGTCAATAACAGACACGTGGAAAAGTATTACTGAGGAAGCAGGAAAATGACTTGTAAACTTACCATTCTGACAGACTGCACTCAGACAGAGAAAAGAAAGAGGAAGGACGGGGGAAGGGAAAGAACAATTCAGACAGAAAATCATTGCTCCCCACACAAATTTCAGAGTTGTATTTGTATTTGGCATATTGCAAAGTGATGCATGTTTCTGTTTTATTTATTTGTATGCAAGTATGTGTACCAGTACACATGGGCATAGGTGGGTAGTGCAAGTGGATGTGTGTGTGCACACTCGGGTGTGTGCACACTCGTGTGTGGAGATCAGAGGGCATCACAGGGTGCCTTTCCTAACCGCCTCTCCACTTTTATTTACTGAATCAGCATCTTTACTGAACCTAGTGTTCACTGATTCAACTACAGCAGCTGACCGGCACAGCCCAGGGACCCTCCAATCAGCTTGCCCAGCATTGGGAGAGCCCAGGTCTTTCTTGAGGTTTACATGCAAGTACTTGACTGACTGAGACACTCTAGCCCCAATGTTTCAATCTTTATTTCATCACCCTGTGATGCCCTCTGATCTCCACACACGAGTGTGCACACACACACATACACTTGCACTACCCACCTATGCCCATGTGTACTGGTACACACACTTGCATACAAATAAATAAAACAGAAACATGCATCACTTTGCAAATTTTCTTCAAAGAATGACTAGATATTACATATGTATCATATATATTCTAATCATTCTAACGTCATATTCAAAAAGAAGAAAAGGGGAGGACAAATGAAAGAACAAGCGTTCTGTCCTGAGATTATTTTAAAGAATGTTTCAAACTCCAGTCAAATGTCACTGTTTTAGAAGCCAAACTGAATAATACTGGCAAAGTCCAACCCACATTATACTGGTCACAATCACAGATTACCAAATGGTGGAAAAATGGAGACACCTATCTGCATCTGTCTGCTATGCTTTCAACACACTAACTTGACTTCCCCATGAGCTTCATTCTGTGCTTGCAGCAACACAAACACCAATAGAATCTACCTTTAGATGAGCTTTCTGTATTTTACAACTGAGTTGTCCACTGTACAGACAAAAATACATATATGTGCATGTATACATTTGTATTTGTTACTAGGCAAGAAAGTGGGCTAATCAGAAAGCTGAGGCAAGAGTGTCATTTGAACCCAGGGTTTTGAGACTATACTAGGCAATATAGTAAGAACCCCATTGTCTTACCCAGCAGGGCCGAAACCTGAAGGCAGGACCTGAAGCAGAGGCCATGTAAGGGGGTGCTGCTTACTATCTTGCTCATCATGGCTTGCTGAGTCAGCTTTCTTACAGAACCCAGGACCACCAGCTTTGGGATGGCACCACTCACAATGGACTGGGCCCTGCCCTTTCAATCACTAAGAAAATAGCCCACAAGCTTACCGACAGCCAGGTCTTTAGAGGCCTTTTTCTCAAGTGAGGCTCCTTCTTCTCCAGTGACCCCAGCTTGTGTTAAGATGAAATAAACTAGTCAGTACACCCGTGTTTAAAACTATCAAAAGAATTACAAAAGTACTAAGAAAGTAGAACTGTAACAAGTAGAAGAAAGTGAATTCTTGAAGCCGATAGTTGACAGAGCACGACGCACACAGCTTGTGCAGTAGGATGAACCCTTGGGCGTGTGCAGAGGCGTGCAATTGTTGGGTCATATGGCAGTCCATTTTTAGCTTCTGGAATCTACCCCACCCTAACTTCCGCAAAGGCTGAGGTATTTGCAACCCCACCTACAGGTAATGGAGGGTCCCCTTCCCTGCAACCTCACCAATATTTATTGTCAGTTTGTTTTTATGAATTTTAGCCATCATGGTGGTACTATGAAACTGCATCATAGTTTGAACTGGCATTTCTCCAAACCACGGGGAACTAAAGGCTGCTGAGAAAGAGGAACCAGTCTTTTTTTTTTTTAATTTATTTATTTATTAAAGATTTCTGTCTCTTCCCCGCCACCGCCTCCCATTTCCCTCCCCCTCCCCCAATCAAGTCCCCCGCCCTTGTCAGCCCAAAGAGCAATCAGGGTTCCCTGCCCTGTGGGAAGTCCAAGGACCACCCACCTCCATCCAGGTCTAGTAAGGTGAGCATCCAAACTGCCTAGGCTCCCACAAAGCCAGTACTTATCGGGGACATGTTCCCGCTTAGGGATCCAGTCCTAAAAGGTCAGCCCTGAATACACATGAGGGACATTCAATGTCCTCAGCATACACTGTTCACAACTCCTTCTGAGTGTAACAATAACACTTAAAAAATAAAGAGCCATGAATCTGAGAAGAAACCGGGGATGGGGAGCAAAGTTGGAGGGAAATGATGTAAACATAGTACTCACGTGAAATTCTAAAAAAATAAAGAATAAGTTTTTTTAAAAAAACTATAGTGGCAATGACCTCATCTACACAGTAGGAAGAAGCACAGAAGTATTTCACGCTAAAGGATATGAGACGTTAACTTCTGCAACACAACATACAGTCATCTGGACTAAGTCACCTAGACCTCAGCAAGCAGGGACAGTATCTGCTGGGGGAGCCACAGGTGCCAGCTGTCTTCTGGCAGGACTGTGCTGATTTTATAACTATGTGCAAGAAATGGCAGCTTTCCCAGGGCTTCACTCAACAAAGGTCTACATTTAACTTTTTTTTAACTTCCAAAACAAGAATAATGTTTCTTTCAATGTAAAACCACAAGGTCCTTTTTCATTCTGTGAAATAAGAAAAACCTATTGTAACAACTTTAAAAATCATACACACACACACATACACATGCACGCACGCACGCACACACACACACTCCTTAATATATACTTGACCCCTCCAGGGTATTGGCTGCATTGACCCTCCTGTCCTAAGAACAAGTAAAACCATTAAGATGGAAAGATAAGAAGACCAGAAGCCAGGAGCCAGGCATGCTGCAAAAGCTCATTTGCACACGTGCATGCTGATGTACACATAGCAGTGGGGGTATCTAAGAAAAACCTGTTATCGATTAAAAAGAAAATTAACATAAATTAATAAAGGCCAGACTATTTAACCATCCATACCTTCATTCAGAAAAACTATAAAGAAAAATTCTCTAAGGCATTCCTAATAGCTTCTAAATGTTTCTTAACTCAAGTCTGTCTACAGCTGTCCAGTCTTGAGCATGTATTAGACTCACACATGAGACATGTTCTAGCACTGTGGTTTATCACCCAGACTTAATCATGGACTATCGTATTTCACTAAGAAATGACAAACAATGGAAACCTAAAACCAAAATATTTATGTAAGAGTCTGCATGGGGCTGAGACCACTCAGGTGCTAGAGCACTTCCAGGGCAAGCCTCTGTAGGGGCTGAAGGAGTTCAGATCCTCAGAAGGCAACACATGACAGGCGGGCATGTCAGCCTGCTGGAATTCCAGTCTCACAAGACAAGAGCAAGCTGGCCAGCAAGACTAGCAGAATCACTGGCTGACATTTTACAACAAATCTATGGCCAGTGTAAGACTGTAAAAAAAATAGTCCTTCTACAACAGCTGGAAAAGAAGAGCTTTCTGTTAACTACCAGAAGAAGGCTTTATGGAAGCCAAAATCAACTCCAATCAAGCCTTGATTGCAGCCTTGGCGAATAGTTTGGTCTGCAACCTCATTAGCACCCTGACTCTCCTTAATGTTAACGCTATCCTCTATCCTCATCCTTCTCCTCCTCCTCCTCCTCCTCCTGACTCAAAGGGATTCTATGTAGTTTTTAAATGGCAAATTTTCAAACTACTAAATCACCACCAAACAAAGTTTACTTCATTCTTCCTAAAGTCCATTCTTTCACCTCTCCCTTCCCCATCAGTCTGTCCTACAACTTTCTATTTTCCATGGCACAGTCTATAACATCTTCACAGACAGAGCCTAGGATACACTGGGATTCAGCAGTGACAGAATTCACAAAGATGGAGATCATGTTTATCAGGGAGGAAGTACAGAGAGCTTTGAACTGTAGAGATATCTCCAAACAAGCATGAAAGAATCTGAGGAATAAATCCACTTTGGGCCTATCTGACAAGGTTATGAAACAAAAACATACCAAGTTTTTGTAACACACTTCTCCTATATTCAAAGTTATTATACTAGCAGTCCCCTGTTCTGTGCAATAGAATTTCAAGAGGAAATAGTGACTTTCTATCTACTTATCACTTAGTCTTTGGAAATGACTGCCTAAAACAGTTGATATTACTCCATCCTAATAACCTAGCCTGAGGTTCAAAGGTGCTCTCTCACACTGCAAACCTACATAAGCTGACCTGGGGCTAGAGACAGACCTCCTGGATAAGGGGCCCACTAAGCTGGGATGGGGACCTGAGATCAGAGAACCAAGAAAGCACATAGGATTGCTGTGCATTTCCTGAGCATAGTGTAAGCAGTAATGAGAGATAACAGTATTTCAAATACTGAATATTTCAAATCCAAAAAGCAGCAAGCTTTATTAACCGGCTGGGAAAGACTTGCAACTGATGGCAAAATATTTCACAAAATAATCACCAAATTTCCAAGAACACTATCAATATTTACACGAAATACAATGAATTGAAATGTCATCTCTTTACATTTGAAAATTTAAACACATGACTGCTGAATTTATACAAAGTAACTCTGAATGCCTGATACTCATACTTGATGAAAAGCAGACTGTACCAAACTCATTGTAGCAACAACTGCAGACTGTGAAGAAGAAACGGTGGCAGACGCGCATCGTGCCCGAGAGAGCGCAATACCTCTCTCCCTTAAACAACCCTCAAATAGGACCACAAATGTTTTTACAAGAAAAGACAGCTAGTCTGTTACACTTTATCAAATTCTGCAGATAAGTTATGCATTTCTTACTTTATCACCATTATAAAATTAATCCTCCAAAAATCACAAACAACATAAATCATAAAGTTCTCTGGTCTAGCGAATGTGGACTAATTTTCATACTTTGTATGTATGTGTCAGGTTAAAAGTACATGAGAACAGAAATAAATCCTGAAGTAACAGACAGAAGGCTCCCCACTATCAAGGGATTTTACCACAGTTACATGTTCACATTTTTTTTGCACAGCAGAATTAGCAATGATCACTTTTATTTTCTGAATGTTTTACAATGTCACAAATGAGAAATAGAATTCAGAAAAACAAAAAACAAAAACTTGAAAGAAAATGGAGAAAAATAGCATTTTCAAACTACTAAAAGAATCAAAAGTACTAGTGTTAATAAAGGTATGAAAAAAGAATGATGACATGCTGCCATTGGTCTTGGCTTTTAGAACAGCAATTTGCCATGCCAGTTTTATAAAAAGTATCCACAGCCTCTGACCCAGCAGTTCTCCCTCCGGAAATCTATTCGGCCTAAGAATAGACAAAAGTACCTATGAGTAAATGTACAAGAGTTTTAATTTTAACATTATTGGGGAAATAAAATATTTCAGATAACCCAAGTGTTCACCATAACAGAATGAACAGATAAATTATGGTGTGTCTGTACTACAGAATACAAGTCACAAATACTGTTAACACCGTACTTACAAAGAATAGGTTAGATTGGCATACAGAGTACCTGGAAAGGCATTCCTGATTCATTTCAAATGAAAAAAAATGTATGATGAAGACTCTGGGCACATTTTAATAATTATTAAAACAGACATTTTTTTTGTAGGGACATAAACATATGCATATGTGTGAAGAAGAAAAAGCAGTTCAGATGAATACATGCTCACACCATCACCCGTGGTTTTAGTCTACAGGGTGAGGATGAGAGCAGAAACAAAGGGAGGAACGTTTATCACCTAACAAATTTCCATGCACTCTGAAACTTCGTCAAGTAGCCAGTTTCAGTAATTTCAACGATGAAAGACATTAAAAGAAAACGAGATAAGATGAAGGAAACTAAAACAAAAACACCTCAGAAAGGAAGGTCACATTTTTACCTAGGTGAAAAGGGGTTGAGGAATAAGATTGGCTTTTTAAATCATAAAAAGAAGTTGCTGAAACAGACAGACATTTTGGTTGCAGATATTTTTCAAAACAGTTTTGTAGTCTTTCTGAAAAAAAAAGTTACAATCTTTGAAATCTAAAATTGTAAATATTATCAAAAGATCAACACAAAATACTCTAAGTGCAAAGCAAATTCAACATGAAATGAAGGCATGCACAAACACACACATACAGAGGATTTGGTCAGTCTTACTACACTTGTAACAAACCACAATCTAATAGAGATCAAAGCCAAGGTCGTTAAGAAGCTGGGATAGTAACGGTTAAGGACCTCAAGATTCTCCCAAGCATAGGGGTTGGGGTAAGTGTGCTACAGTGAGTTCTGCAGAACGGGTTAGAACTGGCAGTAAGAATTCCCACGCAAGCACAGAGGGTCATGGCAGACCGTAACAACTCCCCATGCCCTGATTTCTTCTCAAGTGAGCGCATTAACCAGAGCCTGGCTGGATTTAGAATACATACTTTGCACTGCTCACCCTGGTGATCTATTACTGTTTAGTTCAGAGCAATTCTGTGAAGCTCCCCTATATAACCTCTGGCATATGTTGTAGCTAAGAGCTGTCTGCATGAGATAAAGCATAGAAGTTTTATGAACCAGTGCTTACTTGATTTGACTTATCTCCCTAGGAGACACAAACCATGCAAAGACAGCACGATTTCAAATCTGAAAGTCTGAAAAGGTTCAAGAACCCAAGAGAATAATTTATTCTTTTCTATGCCCGCAATACTAGGAAGTAAACCTAGGACTCCATGCTTGCTAAGGAAGCACTCCTCCACTGAGCTCTCTCTGCAGAGCATTGGGGTGTGCCTTCTATGTGAAAGGGGTCAAATCTGCCCAGGCTGACTCTGAACCGACTCTGTATGTAACTAGGTTGGCAATGAACTTGCAATCAAACTGCCTCATCCTCCAAAGCAGCAGATACTGCAGGCCTGCACCACTAGGTCTGGCTTAGCTAAATAAACAAACATCTAGAAAAACTTATTATTTTGGCTAAAACCTTTTTAACCATAAATTAAAAAATTACAGTAGTCATACTATTACACAGAATTAACTATATTTTTCAATGCATCATGTGTAAACACTGCTTCTTGAGTTAATTATCCTGTTGTTGTATGCAACAACTTTCTATTACTTCTCACATCTAAAAAGTGGCATATGACAGCGTAAGTTCCCCAGATGAACTCAGAACACCTTGATTACAAGAACGTAGCTAGGATCATATCACAAGGCTTTAGAACCTAATTCACAGAGGCATCCTTTGGCCAGGAAAGCCCAACTAATCATCAAGAAGAACCACAAAAGACTGAATACAAAGAATGCTCCAATCTACAGCTTCATAAGAACACTGTAAAGTCTCATTATCCAACTGCGAATGAAGCTGTAGAACAACTTGGAAGGGATTTGAAGGGTTTAACAAAGTCTCTCATCATTTCCAGGACTGGTAAACAAGGAAAAACAATTTAGAGTGTATCCTCCTGTATTTCCATATGAAAGGCAAATGAAAAATGATTCCCTTTCCACAAGTGTTCTAACTGAAAAGAAACAATAAAAGAAACCTCTATTTTTCACGACTAACAAATGTCTTGACAGGAATGGTCATTAGCCACTGCTAACAAGACCTACAAAGTTAACTACATGTTATGTAACTCAACAGGGACGCAAACAAGACCAACTATTAATAGAGAAAAAAAAACCCAACACCTCACACCTGGATTTAATCAAGCTACTCCATCTACTATTGACTTTCAGGAAACGCGTGCATGTGCGTGTGCACACACAAGCGCACACAACACACACATACCAAAAAAAATATATCAAAAAAGGCAACAAATACCATAGGGATCAGCAAAATAAGACTGTGAGAAACTTTATAGTCTCATTTCTTCAAGAAATGAATTTCTACTAAGCTAAAGAGATGAAGGCAGTGGAAGCTAAGCAATGAAAGTGAGACTTCAAGATGTGTTTAACCACCTGGAATGTAGGCCCTTGTTTGGATTCTGATTTTAACAAACTATAAAGGAAGAGGGAGAAACAGAGGCATAGTGGTGATATTGCTGAAAGAGGGTTTTGTGGCTTTATGGGGTGTTCCTTTGGTTTTATAGGTGGTTTCTGTTTGTCTGTTTAGGGTTTTGGTTGGTTTGTTCTTTGGTTCTAAGAACTGAACCCATGCCTCAGGCATACCAGGCACACCGCACTACGGCTAACCACCACCACTAGTCAGGGAAAGCTTTATGTGAGAAACGTTTAAACAGGAGTGTCCTCGTCATTTAATGACATATTGTTTTGCGTGATGCAAATTTCTTCAAAATTACTGAGGAGACATCCTAGGAACATGGCTGGGAATATGGACAAAACACTGACAATAATGTTGTATTTGGTGCGGCGGGGCTGCGTCCCCAGCACCCCGGCTGCCTGCAAGGCTAGCTTATGCCCCGACATAATTACACGGACACTGTATTCATTTAATCACTGCTTGGCAATTTCTATCTAGCCTCTTCTAGGCTAACTCTTGCACCGGGACTAGCCCATCTCTAATAATCTGCTGTAGCCCACAAGGTGGCTTACCAGGGAGATTCTAGCCTACGTCCATTCTGGGTCGGAGCTTCTCAGGGGCAGACGCCTCAGAGAGCAGAGCTCTCGCCTCTGCCCACAAGAGTGGAGCATCGTGTCTCTCTGAGGCGTCTGCCCCCGAGAGGAGAGCTGTCGAGTCTGAGCTCACTTCCTCTTCCTCCCAGCGTTGTGTTCTGTTCACTCCTCCCACCTATGTTTTAACCTATCAGGGCAAGCAGCTTCTTTATTTAATTAACCAATGACCTTCCTCCATCACAATAAGATGATAATTAAAACTAGATTATGAGGAATATGGGAAAACTATTCTCTTACATAGTTTATAAATATAAAATATCCAATAATAAAAATTAACTGACATAACTTTCAAAACAAAGGAAATAGCACCTAAAATGTTAATTTAGCAGAAAGGATATTGACATGTTGACTGTCCATTTATTTTATTACCCACAGCTTGAGCACATCAACGCCTGAAAAGCTAATGCTTGCTTAATAGCTTCAGCATCCCAAGTTTTAACACAAAAAGTAATAAACACAGAAAATACAATAACTTCCTATATATAATATGTGGAGAGCCCGATTGACCCAAGACTTCCTCATAGGCTCTGACAAAGGGACAAAGAGAACTTTAGCTCTGTCTCCTTGCCCAGGAACAAACTTAGCCAGGCTGGTCTGGGCTAAAGCAAGTGCTCCACAGGATTCAAGGTTGTGGCTTCTGGGATCCCAACTGTTCCCCCTGGGCTGTGGTTATCAGTCCACGGGCGGCTTTGTCTAAGGTATGCCATGTTCTTGTTGCCATGGTCTGACTTAGCTCTACACTGACCCTAGCCATTTTCTCCCTGCAGACAGTATATATAGTGCTGTGTTCCTTACTAAACCTGCTCGGCATAAGCCATCAGCTTACGCAAGGCCTCCTGGTCCCAGCTGCTGCTTTCCTCTTCTTCTCAACTCTGCTCTTCCTATGCAACTTCTCACCATTGGAGAGCCTGATTCCTGGTGGTTTGTACCAACAGCGTGCAAGCGGACACACGCGCGCGCGTGCACACACACACACACACACACACACATGAACACACATGCTATAAGAGGAACAACTGACACTAGAAAATATATTTGAAGACCATACGTTTTCTCACTTCTGTCCTTTTAATAATATTCCCAGCACTAGAAACCGTGTGTAACATGTAGTATAAATAGTATTCTAAAACTCACAAGGAACTCTATTTTTTATGGAATTTTTACTGGAAAACCATGTCCTCAAACAAAGGTACATGTTAATTCCTTAATGTGCATTTTACACAAAGCAACATTTAAAGCCATACTCCACTGAACTCGGAAATCTTCGTTGAACAACCTGAACGTTAGGATAACGCATGCAAAGGGATCTAAACATCTTCTTCGTAAAGCATGTATGTGAGGTCATGTAAATACTCAAAAGATTCTGGTAAATTCACTGGATCACAAATGACTGGAAAATAAGCATACCAGAAAAGATCTCTATTTCTTAAAATAACTTCTCAAGAGCAAAATTACTACAACATGCAATGCTGTCTGAATTTAGAAGATTAGATAATATTTGAAAGTTATACAGTTTTTAATTAGAAATGCTCTTAAAACAAAAATGGTTCCAATTAAACTCAGAATTTGTGAAGTGTTACTTCTATACAATGTATTCTCCACAAATGTCAGTCCTACTAAACTATGTTCCAAGCATCTAAGAAATCAACCTGTCAAAACGTTCCATTTTGTCACATGATTTGACAGGGCTTTTTTAAAAAAAACAACAAAACAAAAAACAAAAAAAAACCAAACCTTTACTCAGTCAAATATCACATTTTCTTACTCATGTGGAATCTACATTTTTGTTTTTAAAGAAGTAAGTGCAAAGAGACAGAATTGGTCCAAGGGGGAGGGAAACCAGAAAGGGTAATATAGGTCAATACAGTAAGGCACATTATATACATGGCATAATGCAATCCGAAAACCACTCACTTGTACAATTAATATACGAAAGCAAAGATGTTTTAAATTGGTAGAGGGATTAAAAATCATTACGAGTTACATTCCACCTGCCCTTTGCGTCAGAGTAAACTTACTAGGCAACCACAATCTCAGTGATTAGTGATTTTTATCAGCTGAAAAAAAAATAAAATAACTACAAGTCAGACACAATCTAGAGTTTTCCACTCTACTTAATGGCTTTCTCTTGCTGTCCTCCCTTAGCCTCAACTCTACAGAAGCACATTTTTAGAACTGAGAATAACTAAAGTCTAATAAAAACAACATAAAAATTTTGATGGAAGAAATTTTCCACCAAATGATATAGCAAGGACAAATGCCAATTTTATCTATATGCCAGTGTTCTATTTGACAAAGAAAAGTAACATTTAAAATGTTTAACAAAGTGTGAAATACAAACAAAACAGTATAATATGAAGTGAAATTTGTGAAAGGAAGCCATGCGTCATTCATCGTTACCATTTGCTTCCATCTGAGAGCTAGTTTAAAATTACAATAATGTTCAATAAAAACCTACTTCCTAAGCAAATATGATCTTCCATTAAGTGAAATAAAAAGTAGTGAACAGAAGATGTCCCCACTATATTAACATAAAAGAAACTTTTCATAATCAAACGTTACAAACTAAGAAAAGCAATAGAAATAGGTGCCATGTCTGGGGTGTTGGAGACCTTCACATGTAGGGATAAGTCTCGCCCCTTAGGGGGCGTGTTCGCCTAGAGCTAATGTTTGCCTATAAATTTGGCGAGCGTGCTCCCAGCTGCTGCTTCTGCTTTCCTGGTCTCCGCAGGAACGGTGGTTCTGTAAGTCTATTAAAGCTATATATATATATTTTTACAATCTGTCTGCATTCGTTTACACCGTTAGATTCACAGACTCGAATTCCTAGTCACAAACACTGTTTCTCACCTTCTACAATTTGTACTGAACTCAAGATTCTATGATTTAAATCACTGAATCTTAGCAGGCACCGACAATTACTACAGCTTACATTCCCAAACTTGCGCTATACAGAAGGGGCCCAACAGCACAGGAGCAGCAAACAATAAATACACAAACATGAGAGCACTGAGGTTTCCTCTTTTCCTCTTTAACAGTTAAAGCAACAACATGAAGTCAACACTGCTTCTACCTATTGTTACTGAGAAGCAGGAGACTGAGCAGATGGCTCAGTGTGTCATTTTCTGATGTCCAAGCCTAGGGACATTAGTCTGGACTCCCCACCATCAACTTAAATGCACAGTGGCCTCAGCACCCTACCTGTAAATACAAGATCTCAGGAGACAAACCAAGAGAACCTTGAAGCAGGATGGATAGGTAGACTCGAAAAGGAGAGTGAGCTCTGGCTTCAAATGCAAAAAACCTGCCTCAAAATCCAAGGTGGAGAGAGATCAAAGAAGACATTCAACCTCATCCTGTGTGTGCACATATGCACACATACTCATATGTGTGTGAATAAATATGCATGCATGTATATGCCTGTGTGTACGTGTATGCATGCACAGGTGTATGCAGGTATGTATGAATGCACACACACACACACACACACACACACACCCTACATAAACACACACCCCACATACACAACAAAATATTCCAAAAATTGAAATGGGGGGCATTTTGGTGTTGACCAGAAACATAGTGCCATGGAAACTCCCAGGAATTCACAAGGATGACCCCCAACTAAGACCCCAAGCAATAATGCAGAGGGTGCCTGAACTGGCCATTTACTGTAATCAGATTGGTGACTACCCTAATTGTCATGAGAGAATCTTTATCCAGTAACTGATGGAAGCAGATGCTGGGATCCACAGCCAAGCACTGGGCTGAGCTCCAGGGGTCCTGCTAAAGAAAGGGAGGAGGGACTGACTGTAGGAGCCAGGGGAGTCAAGGTCATGACAGCGAATCCACAGAGATAGCTGGCCTGAGCTCCTGGGAGCTCATGGACTCTGGACTTAGGGAGACTGCATGGGATCATGGAACTGACCTAGACCCTCTGCATGTGTATGAGAGTTGCTTAGCTTGGTCTGACTGTGAGACTCCCGGCAATGAGAGCATGACCTGTCCCTGGCACACCTAGCTGGCTTTTGGGAACCTGTTCCCCATGCTGGAGGACCTTGGCCAGCCTTGATACAGAAGGAGGAATTTGGTCCTGCATCAATCTGATGTGCGATGCTTTGTTCATGCCCATGAGAGGCCTGCTCCTTTCTGAATGGAGGAGGAGAAGGAGTGGATGGGGAAGGGTTGGGAGTTGGGGGAGAGGGAGGAAGGGAAACTGTGGTTGGTGTGTAAAATAAACAAAACAAAACAAAAATAAATTAAGAATGTAAAGCTTTTGATTTGGATACAAAAACCCAGTAAGCAAGTTGTATGGAAAGACAATAAAGATTTCACATCAATACAGTCAAACAGCATTACATATGAAACTTTCCATTCTAAATGTCTATTTTTGGTGAATGCTTCCTAGGCCCTTTCTAACACTCACCTAAGAATGCCAAGGCTTGTTATGGTGCCTTCCGGCAGACTCTGTACATCTCTTTAAGATGTATCATCCTGATTTGAAAGAAACAACACTATAACATCCCCTAGAAATACAGAGCCAGATGTACATAGACATCAGTAGTTCAAGATACTCAAAAAACAGACAGGAGACCCCCCCCCTTGAGACCAAGAGTTACCAACCAAGCCAATATAAACAAACA
>NC_022023.1:10426569-10455713 GCF_000317375.1 Microtus ochrogaster
GAAGAAGAAGAAGAAGAAGAAGAAGAAGAAGAAGAAGAAGAAGAAGAAGAAGAAGAAGAAGAAGAAGAAGAAGAAGAAGAAGAAGAAGAAATAATATAGAGGAAAAAATGAGAGATAAACCATATGACTGTTTTCCTTAAGGAACTATATAAAAATAATCTCCTTAATTGTGCTCAGATGTTTAAGAGCCAAGTGTCCCAAACATCTTAGATGACACTTGTAAATATTTCACTTTTTAAAGTTTTTGCTTTATTAACAGATGACCGCACCGTGTGCTGTGCACTTCTGATGGTTTTACACGTGCAAGCAGTCCTATCCACCCTGTCAGTCCTGGTAACAGCTCCCTCAGGATCAGCTGTCTTTTGTGATCAACCCTTCCCCATCTCGTCTCTGACACACATAACCTGCTCGCCACGTTAACAGGTCCTGTTTTGCAGAGTGCCATATAAATGAACTCTCAGGATATTAATTCTTGTGAGGTTCACTGAGTTTTGTGGATCTGTAACTGCATGGCTTTCAGCAAAGTTGGTAGTTTTCAGCCACTATTTCTCCAAATACTTCTGTGCAGCCGTCTTCATGCATGCTTTCTGAGTCAGACGGCTTCCCTCTGTGCCGCATACATCACTCAGTCTCCCCCTCTACTGTCCGGATGAGTTTCCACTCACCTTTCCCTGCACTCGCTCCTGGCATCCCCAGTCCAACACTGGACACACATGCTCAGCTCCCAGTCACTTCAATAAGCGATTGCTTCTTAATTATAACGTTTCTATGTGGTTCTTACACTTTCTGAGAACTCTAGTCTCCCCAGTCATCTCAGAGAGCTGCCTGGCTTCATGGCAGAATTTTAAACACCATGTAAGGACCCTGTCTTATGATTCTAACATGAAGGTCATCACAGGGATAGCATGTGCCAACTGGTCTAATCTGTGCAACAATGTATGATCTTCCCGGTCACTACCATGTCAAATTATGTTAGTCTACATCCTAGAGACCAGATACTATGTTTTTACACTACTAGTCCTGCTGAAGAACATTAAGAACTGGTTCACTACTGCTTTTGTTCTTAATGTTGCCGTAGTCAATCAACTCTATTAGGTTCAAAGAAAATGGCACAAACTATGCTTAGAGATTATGATTTAATGTCAGTTCATTCTCCAGCCCTACGCAGTGGTGTTCAATACAGCCACGCGTGCTCAGCTCAGGGATGAGTCTGGTACTTTACAGATTGATTTAAGACATCTTTTTATTCTACCTCCTTCTCTCTAGAATTTTTCCCACAGTTTGTCCCCCAGTCCCATCCTGATTCTCTGTCCGCAGATGTTACATTCTGCCCCCTCACACTCTCCTGTGCTTCCGGAAACTGCATTTCCCTCTTCAGCTTCCCAGGAAAAGAAAAGAAGGAACCAAGGAACATAATAATCTTCTTCCAGCACCCTCCGAGTTATAGAACTCCCTTCATCTAATCTCCCTTGTCAGCAAGAGAATTATATATTTCAGAATTTTTGATTCTTGTATTGCCACTAGGACCATCTTTACAGAAGAATAGGCTGAAGATTAGGGTCCCCCAGGGTTCCATGAAAAGAGAAAAAAACAAATCCCAAAATACAAAACAAAGATGGATCGGTAATTCCCCATCCAGGCACCTCCCAAGGGGCCATCCTTTCCAGTCTTCTGGCTGTGAACACAACTCCTGAGGGGCCATCCTTTCCAGTCTTCTGGCTGTGAACACAGAGAGGATTTCTCTTGCACACTTTACTCCTCTATCCATTGTGCAGAACAAGAAAAGGGACCATGCGGAGTCAAAGCGGACAGTTAAATGAGGGTGGGGCAGAACTTCACCAGCATTAGTGGCCCTCCAGCTTTGATGTCCCTCCTAATCCTGCCACTACTATTGAGTCTTCAGGGCTTCAAACAGTCACTTTCTGTATGCTGTCCGGGGATTTTAGCTGTAATCCGAAGGATAGAGAAGCATTGTGCTTGCTCTACCTTACAGATCACAACCACAAGGGCTCCAGAAATAAACCCTGACAATTACAGTCAATTGCTTCTTCACAACAGCACAAGGCAGTGAGTGGGGAGCGAGCAGGGTCCTTAACAAGCGCCCTTAGTAAAGCTGGGGAGCTCGTGCACTGGAGTCCCAGCAGTAGCAATAAAGAGCAATGGCGCTAACAGTGAGCTTGCACTTTTGCTTTGAACAACATCCAAAATTAAACTCCAAATGGGTCACAGCCTAAATGGAAAACAAGATAAAAATGTTTAGGAGGAAAAAAGAATGCTGTAATCTTACAGTAGTTAAAAATTTCTTGACGGAGAAAAAGAAAAAAAAATTTCTTGACAGTGACATTAAAATAGCATGCATAAGAATTTAAGAAATAAAACTTTTGTCAAATTTTAAAACTCTTTCAAAAATCGTTATTTAGAAAATACAAAAAAAATTTCAAATCCCTTGCTTACTTTTAATGTCTTGTGCTGAAATAAAAATTCAAAATTGCCTCTTACAACTGAAGTGGATAAATCCAAGGAGGGGTCAATAAACGAACTGTGATGGGCACTTCACAAAGCACAGCCATGGCCAAGCACTAAAGGCCGAGCATCTTCAGCCACTGGGAGACGCTCTAACCACAGTGACGCAGCACTACACACCCCACGCACGAGACACACCTGCAGCACTGAGTGCTGCTGCGCATGCCCACAGCACACACACCTTCTTTGTGAGGGTCACTCAGAAGACCTAGCTGGGAAGCTCCTAGGCCCTAGGAGTGAATCTGCTAATGTTATTTTACTTAATGGGCAGAGAAAACAGTCCTCTAAATGTATATGGAGAGTACACAACTTCCAGACCTCATCAGAGAATTTTCTTTACTAATGCAGAAACTCAGGACTGACTGGACGAAATGCAGAAAAGAAGTGTGCTTGGAGTGCTCAGGCACAGTGGGACGTCTGTATCACTCTACCCCCCCCGCCCCCAAGACTCAAGGACCAAAGAGGAAGAGGCCGAAAGAGTCTAAGAGTCAAAAGCTAAAGAGGACCAGCATAAGAGAGTGCCTTCCGACATGATGGTAGCTTTCCTGAACTCATAACCTAGCCGTGACGATGCACAAGACGAAGCCAGTCAACACTGGCATGCAATGGGAAGGGCTCACAGACCCTCTACCCCTAACTGGGGAGCCATTGACAGAATAGGGAGAGTCAGCTTTCTTTAACAGTATTGTCCTGGGTAGGTTGACCATACTCCACTGAACGGCCGGCCCCATACCCATACGTATATGGGTAACTCAATGTGTTATAAAATGAAGATACAAAGGTAAGAAGGGGTGGGGAGCTGGGAAGTATATCTGTTAGGAGTTAGGGGAAGTTTGGGGTAAATATGATTGAAATACATTGTATTATAAAATCCTCAAAAAAATTATACTAAAATTGAAGAATCATTAAATTGCACATCTTCAAAGAAGGTAATTTCTATAGTACTATAATTAATAATCCATTTAAAATCTAATCAAGTTTCCAATATTACACAAAGCATTTAAAAAGTTGTGCTCATCATATTTCATCTTTCTATAATCTCACTGTGAGCAACAGGTATTCAATACATGCTCATGCTATACTCAGTGAAAAATAACAGTAAATGAACTTTTACTACAAGAATACTCCGTTACAAGAAGGGTGGGAGGAGGGGGAGGGAAATGGGAGGCTGGGAGGAGGCTGAAACTTTTTTTCCTTTTCTCAATAAAAAAAAAAAAAAGAATACTCCATTACATAAGCAGAAGCTAGCACTGTTAAATGAGGTACCAACTTCACACATGCAGAATGGACTATGCCCACATTTATATTTAGGAAAAAGAAGTAGCAAAAACAATGGTAAAGAGGTTTGACATAGGAAAGTCTGGGCTTAAACAAAGTCCTGCACATCCATGTAAATCTCAAGAACTTCAAGACTGACTGGGATTGTTCTTGCCATGTTCAGATATTTGATGCTCTTACTATTCCCATCAGCTATATCAGAGGTACCATTAAACATAAGTATATTATGATTGCTTGAATCAGAATAGCCCCCAGAGACTCATATGACTGAATGCTTGGCTTATAGAACGTGGCATTCAGAAGTATGGCCTTGATGGAGGAAGTGTGTCTCTGTGGGGACAGGTTATGAGGTCTCAGATGCTCAAGCAAGGCCTCCTGTACCATTCACTTCTACTGCCTGCAGATCAAGATATAGCTCCTTCTGTAGTACTGTGTCTGCTACCATGTTTCCCACCCTGTTGATAAGGGACAAAACCTCTGAACTGTAAGTGAACCCCAATTAAATGTTTCACTATATAAGAGTTGCCCTGGTCATGGTGTATCTTCACAGCAACAGAAACCCTCACTAAGACAAATATATATAAATTAAAACCACAAACACACATAGATTTGGTAAATTTATATTCAGAAATTGTGGGTATATCATGTCAAGTAATGAACAAAGAAAAAGGGGAACATTGTATTGGGACTTTATGTTTGGAAGGCAGCTATGCTCACCACTATACTACCAACGCGGGACTTTATGTTTGATTTTTTAACCCAAGCTTCCTCTTTTGCTACCCACCTTTCATTCTCTTCTTGAAGTTGCCCCCCAGAAGAGCCTGCCCAATGTCTGCTCATCCTCCTCACTCTCATGATCTCCCAGTCAACTATAACCTAACTTCCAGCTACTGTGATAGAGCCAAGAGTCAGTCACCAATCCAAGCCTTTTTAACATTGCTTCACCAGTTCAAGCTACCTAAACAGTCTTTCCCATAAGCTTTGATCTCATATACATCTAAGACATGGGAAGTCTGTACAGCTTTCTGTCTGAAATCAAGAGCACTCTTTACCACTGAATCCACATCTCTTTTCTGACCTGCCTCCCCTGGACCATATCACACTTGACTTGCCACTACATATGACTTCACCTACGGAAGACAGAGGTAAGAATCAATTTACAAACATACACAACAAAATTGTAAAAATCCTATAAGATAAACATGTATTTCTATAAGTCAAAAAGTTTAATTACTACTGTTGAACTCATACTAATATTAGGTGCAAAATTATCTCCTTTGTACAAAGTGTACAAAGGAAACTTTCCTCTGTGTGCCCAAATAACTGAATCTTAAAGCAAGACCTGCATGCTTTAATGTTTACAACCATACTTACTTATACATGTATTCAACTTTAGGTTTAGAGGGTGGCTGGCTCGGGGGAAGTAACTGGGACTAGCCTTACCCGTGTGGAAATAATTAGTCTCCTGGCCTAAAGCTGGTATTAGGATCAAAACAAGCTGATGTTATCTTAAGAATCCGTCCAGTTTCTGAGCAATAAAACCTAACTATTTGATAATGGTCAGATACTGTTTTGGTTAAGGAAAAAAGTGTAAGACATTTACTTTTAAGTTTAAATCAAAAACACAGTTTGGTTTAATTAGCAAATGTGGGTATTTTATAAGGTAAGGATGAATGGGGTATCTGGCATACATACAGCTTCAGCTTACTCAGACGGCCAGAGCAGCAAGGTCACTGGAGCCCGGGAGTCCCAGAGAACCCAGTCAAATGTGGAGGAACTGGGGGCAGGGAGCATTACTTCCGTATACCAAGGCACACTCACACAGATTTTAAATACCTTCTCTTTGCCAACTGTGTCCCATCTTGTACTTCTCTGAACTAATTATTAGAGCTTTCTAAATAAACTCTATGCATTTAAAGTAAGACAAGAAGTCACTAAATATAACTTGGTGAGCTATGAGTTATTTATAGTAGATCAAATGAAAAATAAAATGTCTGACAACAAGAAAATTCAAGATCTGAAATTCAGTGTTTGACATAATTCTGACAGGCACCATACACTGTCTGGCAGGGGTGGTAAAACTGTGAAATTCTAACCACTTACCAAATATAATATTGTTTGGAGAAGTAAAGAAAGAATCAGCACATACGTTAGACAAGTCACCAAGGGAAGGCATTCACTGTCTATATTCCATGCAGATTGGTGAAAGACTTGTTTTGCTTTCTACATAACTAGCTAGAAATCCGCACATTCACTGAGGCTCTCTAACACTCCATCACCCAGACGTGATGACCCAGCAGACTCCACTGACCTCAGACTTCTGGTCTGTAATCAAGACTTAGTTATTCCCAGTAAACTACAGGAAGACATTTGGGAATTCTCTGTATATATCTCTTGTTCATTATGAATAGTACCAAGACCATGACCTATGCTTTTTTCAAGTGTCCTTCTTTGAATCCTATCAAAAAATATAACCTTATTTGGAAAAAAGCTAATAAATTATTATAAAGATCATCAAAAAGTAATTTGGAAATCAGCATGAAAAAAAAAAAGACCCACCATGAATAAGTTATTTGGAAACATTAAAAAAGGTCAGAATTCTTGGTTTTATTTTCTTTCCTTGGAAGATTCAGGCACATGAGAAGAAAATAATAAAATTAAGGAAGAGAATATTTTCACATTAGTGAATATATGTATAATATCTTAATACTTTATTCCTGTTTTACATATTTACACATACACAAACACCAACCAAAGATTTTATTGTAAAACTGGTTATCCAGTTTTCTTTGTTGGATCAATCAACGGCCTGCACAGAAGGTCAGTCTCCCACCTCAGGGACCTTTGACCAACCATTTGCAGTCACCAGAAGAATCGGGTACTCAACAAGCAGTAACTTTACCCTCTTCTGTGCACAGTGTTCCTCACATGCCCGATTTCCTTCAGACAAGCACTTCCTGACAAGCACTTCCTGAGGTGTTTATTACTTGTATAAAAACGAAGATATAATCAGCAGGATTTGGTTGAGTAACTATAGGAAGTTTGTAACTGAACAGATATTGCATGCGCCACAGTATATGCCAACCCAAACAAGATAACTTTCAAAGAAGTAGCTGACCATTCAAAAGGGAGCAGAGCACCATTGTTAGCACAGTGAAGGATCAAATCCCTTAAACTCTGGCACTACCAACTCTACTTATATACTGTGAAAACTGACCGCAAGACCTCCACATGATTAAAAGAAAATGATGATGATTTAGTATAGGACAAGTCTAACATGTTTAGTTCATTCCTGGCGTTCATACTAGAATTTAGAAAAGCAGCTATGCACTGCAGTGGGTCAATGACTTACATACACGTGATCCAATTTCTCACAGCTCGAGACACAATGCTTTATCCACAGAGGACACTGAGTAGAAAGGTTCTATGTGACAAATTACAGGGTCAACTAGCAGACTATAGAGAATCCTAGAAGCATTAAGCTGTTGCTTTTGTTTGTAACTTAAAAGCACCAAGTACCTTACAAGATCACACAGTGATTGTTCTGGGAAACAAAAGGAGAGGAGACACTAGGTGTTAGTGCGGTGCCACAGGCTGCATTTGCCTGAGATGCTCTACAATAAATAACTGCTTCCAGTTATCGGCATTCTTCTGCCATCAAACCTCAAAGCCGGCCCTGTCTGCAATACTAATACTTGGTTACTTCTTTTGACTTTTGAGGTTTTGCCTTATACCAGTCATAATGACTAAGATTAAGAAAACAACTAACGCTCCAAAGCTACACAGAGGAACCCTGTCTCAAAAAAAAAAAAAAAAAAAAAAAAAAAAAAAAAAACCTGAAAAAAGAAAAGGAAAAAGGAAAACAAATGCTAGAGAGAATGTGGAAGGGAAGAAGAGACCTCAGCCCTCATCCTTACAAAGAGTGCTGCTGTGAGCATGCAGATGAGATGGACATGCCCCTTCAAGACACAGATCTCATTTGTCCTGGCTGTATCTCAAGGAACAGACCTGCTGGGTCTTGTCATTTTTTGAAGGAGCTCCAGAGTGTTTTCCATGTTGCTCATAGTGTGTAGGGTTCATCTCTACCACGTTTCCACTAGTACACACCGTACATTTTCTAAGTCTTTGTTGCTTTTTTCTCTTCATTATGCTGCCCAAGTTGACATGCTCTTTTGAGTCTAAAGCTCCTTATGGATCCCAAGAGTTTCATAGTTTGAGGGCTTAGATAAAGTCTTTGGTCTACTTTTATTTGGTTCTTATAAGTGATGAGAAATAGCAGACTAGTTTCATTTTTCTGCAAAAGAATACCTAATTATTTCAGCATCCATTCTTAAAAGGCTGTCCTTTTCATAATGTGTATCCCTCACATCCTTGTAAAAAACAAACTGGCTATAGATTTGTGGATTTACTTCCAGGTTCTCCCTCCATTGTTCTATATATCTTTATGTCCATATGTGCTATTTGGATAGCTACAGCTTTGTGGCAGGATTGCTCAGTGGCTAAGAACACTGCCTGCTCTTCCAAAGGTCCTGAGTTCAGTTCCCAGCAACCACATGGTAGTTCACAACCATCTGTAATAGATCCGGTGTCCTCCTGAGGAAGAGACCTGGTCAGTTGTCCTCATTAACTTAGACCATGAAACCCAATATGAACAAGTTCAACAGAACCACCATATACGGGCTGCCCATGCATGCTTCATCATTGCCAGGGCAAAACTATCATTTCATTCACTTTGAAGTCAAGTAGTGCAATGTCTTCTGGTTTGTTCATTCCACTCAAGAAAGCTTTGGTGCTCAGATTTTTCTATGAGTCCAATGGTACTCTAGGGTTTTTTATTTTGTTTTGTTTGTTTTAATTTTCTGAAGAATGTTATTGGTATACGGGTTATTCATTAAATCTGTGGAATGCTTTGGGTAGCATGGATATTATAGTAATTTTAACAATATTGGTTCCTGAATACATCCATGTTAGTGCATCTGTGTCTTCACCCAGTTTTCCCAATAACGTTGTTTTGGTGTATAAAAGAGATTAGCGATAATGTACCTAGACTATAGATAGACCCTCAATAAATGTTACTTCAGCAAGCGTTCATCCCCCTCTCATATTCTCTCTGGATTCTCCATTTAAAGTTATGTGGCCCCAGTGTCTCTCCATCCTGCCTCTTTTTAGCTTGTCTCTCTTACCTTTGGGCATCTTCACCTTCGTGACTGCTCAAGCATTGCATAAGGGCACAGTTTAACATGCGTCTCCTTGGCATATCACTAAATGAACCCCACTGTGATATAGATTACATGTACTTGCAAATCACACACGTGCTTACGTCTGATTCTGAAATTTGTAACAGGTTCCTTCTGATCACTTTGCATGCCTGAATGTTCCTCCCTAAGAAGTTATTGCTAGGTTAACACGCATGCTCCCCTGGCAGATGTCAGGTACCTGAAACAATGTCAGGCATATGGAGCGCTCAATAAATGCCTCCTAAAATGAAAGAGGGGAAATAATTCTTTCTCTTCATGAAACCCCTCCAATATTCCAAATGTATGTATGCCAAAAAAGTATTTAAAAGTGAACGTTTTTAATTAAGTGAACATAAATAGCTGATATTTTGAAAGTTTAAACAGTGTAAAAATTAATAGAGCCACAATAGATTAATCAATTCAGCATGGTTATAGACAGTCACTTTGCTGTGCCCACTGTATGCTCTGTGGTCCTTATCATTTAATTAAGGACTGGATACATGATACCACTTGACCAATAGAGATGAAGCATTAAACTGAAATGACAATTTGAAATTGAAACTCTGTGTGGTAGCCAGTCATTTAGATGTGTCCTTTCAGAACTTTAACAATAATCCCATGAAGGCTGATCAGATGGTTCAGTAGGTAAAGGCACTTCCTGTGCAAGCCTGATCACCTGAGCTCAGTCCCTAGAAAGAACAAACTCCACAAAGTTGGTCTCTGTCATTCACATGTTCCATGCATACATGTTTGCTGCAGCATACTGCATGCACCCAGACACACACAATAAATGCATAAAGCTTTAAAGATTTTAAAAATAATCATAAAATACCAATCCCTGCTTTATTTTTAACTCATTATAAAAAATAGGTATTTTTAAATATATAAATCTAAGAATGTAACCATCTTTAACAGAGTATGCTTCTCATCTAACAAACACAACTAAATGGCAGAATACAGGAGGAATTACCAAAAGTTTCATTTTTTTCAGCTCATAACTACTTACTAATGTGAACAAACTCCACCATTCAAATAGACAGCACATTGTTAAAAGGCTGCTCAGAAAAATGATCCAATTTATAAGTTATAAAATTAAATCAAGAAGCTACTACAGACTTTACAAAGAATTCACTACAGTTGGATAATTCAATGAGCTAACACATATGGAAGGAGTAAATACATTATTTTCTATTTATGTTAAGCCATATCTTTTTCTATACACAGGAAAAGTAATGGTTTTTAATATTTTAAAAAGTTTTAGAAATAATACAATTTTTAATATTCAAATAGGACCACTAGTGAGTATAAGCTCTTGTTTGCACAAAGCAAATTATATGGGACACAACAAATGGGTTTTAAAGACTGTGTGGTTCCAATCCTTCTTCCTTGCTATTTGATCTGAAGCAAAACACCTAGCTTCACTAAGCCTCCATGTATCTGTAATATCACCGATATAATCTCTCCCATATAGGGTTACCATGGAGCTCTGGAAACATATGGTAGCACTCCTCTGCTCAAAAGGTCTTTTATACATTAAAAGACACACTTCATTATCAGAGCTCCTACATACAAGAAACAAAGTGGATCTTACTGGCTTTTTAAGAACAGAAGGCCAGAGTGCTTCAGCACTTGGTCCAATGCTAATCCAGGTTGGCCATGCGCAGTGCTCCCAGTACGAAGGGAAGAACGGCTGGAAATGAAGCAAACCAGTTCCTGCCCCTTCAGTAAGGCCATGTAGCCAGTATGCACTGACACACTCAAATGATTGCTTACAAAGCCGTACCCTTCCAATAAAACAGGAAATAAAGTGCAAAAGTTGAGTAAGTATACAGCAATTAATAAAATCTGAATTGGAGGGTTAGGCTTTCTAGGCAGATAAATTTTCATTTATCAAAACAGCACTACATCAATTCATTGTGGCTATGGGGGATAAACTGATACAGTGATTTGTCAATACACAATTAAATATTTTGAAACACATTGCTTTTTAAATGGTGTCATAGTTGTACCTAATCAGCAAATATACAAGTCAATCCAAATTATATTCATACAGGTACACAACGTCAATTAACCCTGTCAGACAACTCCATTGTTAAAAACTGAGGTTAGTCAATTACAAGTGTTAAACCAAATAACAAAGGACTTAATTCCACGATAGGAAACATTGTATTTCATCATTATGAAGCATTTACCAGTAGAACACAAAAAAATCATAGCAACAAAATATTGCATTTACCTGCAACCAAAACATGTCTAAGCGAGGAAGGAAATTAAGATAAAGACAAGGTAGCCATTAGGCTGCTAATGATTTTTGAGTGGAAATGTATTCCAGGAGGCAAAATATTTTTACATGACAAGGACATTTAGGAACATCAAAACTTATGTCCTACAAGCTAATTGAGCTAACTCAGTAAGATGAAACAAACAGGCTTCTCCCTTCCCACTTTCTTTCTGCCAGTGGAAAAAAAAAAAGATTACTTTCAACTTTATCCTAGGAAATAAAAAGGAAGCATAAATGCCAAAGGACTTTTTTCACTGAAATATCTATGTGCAAGTTATTACTGAAGAGCTGTCATTTTTCTCCTGAAGTAAAAGAAGTTAGGAACCAGAGATAAATGATTCAATGACTCATTTCCAACCTCAGCTCTGGTTCCAATAAGTATAGCTGTCAATGGAGGTGCACACCAAGTACAGTCAATGCTATGTCCATCAAGTATTGCCTGTTACACAAAGCATCACAATAGTATCATGGCAGATGCTGCAGACACTGCAAACCATTAATTAACAAGTAATAACTATAAAGATTCTCATCTTACTTCTCCGTTTCTTAATGTTGTGATGGTTCCTCTTGCAACACCCATTCTAAATAGTGTTTCTGTGGCCTGTGAATACACAAAAAAATTATAAATAACTAAATTAATGATGTATACACAACCGTCCATATGAAAACTGTAAAATGCCAACACTATTGCACACCTAATATCTTCAAGGAAAACTTTAAGACACAAAAAGAATGACAAGTTTCAAATGATCCCCAGAAAGCAGTTTTCAGGCTTCTAAGGCTTCTAACTTTAAAGAGCTCATGGGAAGTGTATCTAAAAGCTATTGACATGCTGGGTCCTTCTGGGTCAGCATTTCAAATATGTTCATTCAGATAAGTTTAACCTTAGAAAAATTCAACATTTGCTTTCAATTTAGAGGTTGCTGGTTATTCTGAACGTCATTTTCCAATGAATTCTTTCAAACCAATTATCTGCTCTAAAATACAAAGGGGAAGTACAGTGATTTAGAAATGTCAGAGATAACACCCCAGTCACTGATGTCTACAAGCTAGCAAAATTCATAAGAGGACATTAAGAAAACAATTTCATTTACAAAGAAAAACAAAGTATCAACTATAAATAACAAAACACTGCTGGATGAAAATTTAAGACACAAATAAATACAAAACCATCTCCTGTTTTCTGGTTTGGAAGACTTAACATTAATGCATTAATACAATCCAAAGTGGTCTAGAGATTCAGTCCCTACAAAATTCAAATAACTTTATTTTACGGAAAAAGCCTAAGACTCATATGAAAGTTTCTAACTAGAGGTAAGGAGAGAAAAACTGTAGACTGGCTCAGTTATAAACAGTTACAAAGTAAGTCTGAATAGAAACTCATAAACATTAAATACTATTTTAAACACAAATTGTGTTTTACTATGATGTGAACATCTTAACCAAATTCCTATCTTCTATTAGTGCAAAGCCCATAGTGTTCACAACTGATACAAAAAGAGCAAACGTGCATGATGGTGAATATCTACAATGTCAAGGCTCAGAAGGCCGAGTCAAGAGTCTCAAAAGCCAAAACAATGATAAAGATAGCAAAGTATATGAGCTTATGAAAACCTGCCTGGAGGTGTCCCTGCAGGAAAGACGCAGCTTACTATTTATTTAAATCCTGTGCAATCATTTAACTCTCAAATAAGTGATCTTATCATCAGTGAGAAATTTTCAAAGCAATGACGATTATTTCATAATTTAACTTCCTTGCTGTGCATGGGAACAAAACTGTGGAATGCTATCCGTGATAAAATGTTTGACCTAAAAGGAAAGGAAAGACACTGAGTTAGAGCTAGAAAGTCATAGATGAGAAAGGGGGAAATGGCTACAGTATTTTTTAAGATACACATCTTGAGTTTTTAGTGGTCAGGCAGGAATTGGTAGCCATAAAGGAAGGAAGAACAGAGGGACGGAGGGGAGAATGGGCAAGAATGAACCTACAGAGGATGGGGTTACAAGTATACACAGTATACTACAGCTATAAACAAAGCCCCCCTCCTCCCCCAGGACTCTGCTTTATCCAATCCACTTGCTCCTCTTTCCTCTCTGAATTAATAGAATAATCTTGTGAGAATGAAAAAAAAAAAAAACAGGAGGGACATGTCTCCTTTAAGACAGGAGGGACAGCATGTAATACATACAAAGGAAAAACAAGGAGATGAAAGAGAGGTGGCCAGAGGAATAAAGTCCAACAAAGACTGGAAAACATGCTTCTTTGTTGTAATAAATCTAGATTACAACAACAAAAAGGCAGACAGTTTAGAAGTGGTCAAGGCAAAGCAAGTCTACACAGGGGTATATGGGGAAATGGGTAAGACCCTCAGTCGGACTTAACTGATAAAGTATAGAATGCAAACTGTAAACAAAAACATTTCTTTTCCTGACACTGTTTAAATCCTTAGGGTTTCTATACACAAGCCAACACACGCATAGAGCTGGGAGACCAAGAAACTGATGTTCAAGCATGGTCACGGAAAAATTTAAAAATTCAAATACTTTTAGGACAGTCTGCTAAGTTTTGAAAATACAGCACAATCTGACTTACTCACCTAAAGTATACAACAACAAGTGCGCAATCTGACTTACTCACCTAATCTAGAGTATACATCAACAAGTGCACAGACAGATTTTACTGCGGCACATCACACTAGCTGAAACATCCACTTGCAAAGTGGTCACCACTGACATGCTTGCTTTATCCTCCTCTCAGTGACAGGCATGACATCGTGTGCCATACACCTTCCAGTTTCGTTAAAGTCAGACCCAGTTCAGTAAGGTGACTTTCAGAGAGGAAACAGGGAAAGGTGGATGTAGAAGCAATCACTTGAGATAAAGTAAACACTGGTTTCTTAAAACCAGATCAAATTACTTTTATGTCTCAGACCACAGATGAAGGGGGAGCTATCTAGGGAGTGATGATTTGAAGGAGGCATTCCTTCCCTTTTCCTGGTCTGATTTACCACCTCTTCCCACCCCCGTCCTCAGGACTCTGTGCCACCCTTGTTTCTAGGAAAGCACTGGGGTGTGTGACTTTTCTGACCTCTCCTGAAGGGTTTTAAATGACTTACACCTAAGCAAGTGCTGACACGTGTGGGAGGGGAAAGGCTGGGATAGAACTATCTCATAACAAACATCTCAAAAATGTCTCACTCCTAGGGCTTTCATCCCGCCTAAGATGGTTAATATTAAGCATTCTTTAACATTTCCTATGTGAGTGTGTGGGGTGTGCAGCTACGGATTCCTGTTTAAAAACATTAGCAGGAAAGACTGCTTTTAAAGACCAATGTTAGACAAGCGACCCAAGTCTCGTAAAACCAAGATGTAATAAATTCTAAGTTCAAGACTGTACGTGTGCCTGTGTGTGTACATGTGAGTGTGTCAAAAACATCTATAGAAATGCATAGTGAACAACGAACGGCAGTAGTGGTCTCTGGGGATTTTCTTTATCCACGAAATTCTATTGTTTCTCCTAGTCCATAGGGCAGTCTCCATCCAGAGGGTGGGATACGTCCCAAGTCCCCAGAGGAGAGATGAACTTACATAGTGTCATGCCATATAATAAAGACATAAAATATTTTCATAAATTTTTATGGAAATGTACATTTTCTAAATCAGGCACAGTAAGAGATGAACACAAATAACAACAGAAAAGTTTACTGTCCACATGTTATTTAAATCTTGAGTTATATATTTTCAAAATTTTCTTTTTAATGCTTTATAGTTTAATAGTTAAATTTAAACATTATCTTATGTAAATTACTACAAATAATTCCATTTAGTAATTTGTCATGAATAACTGAACAAAATGAAGAGTCAGGAGCTATTTTGGAAGGGGCAAGTCCCTATGGGTCTTTGACTAGTTTTCCAATTGTTTCTAATACTTGAGCTTTTATCGTTTTTTCTGTAGGATGAATGACTTGAAGAACTCTCAACCCCACCATTATTAGATGTTCTTAATGGGTCTCTCAAAATTACAAAAGTAATAGCTGAGAGACAGAAAAAGTCTCTCAGCCTACCTGTCCCTGTGCCAGGGCTCTGGGCAAATTTTAAACACTATTAAAGTACTGTTAAAATAAATGTTAATAAACTCTTTAAATTCTTATTATAATAATTCTTTTTGACATTCATTTTCTTGCACATATGTAAAGATGTTGTAAGATGGAACAATCTGATTTCCTAACTGGCAATTGTTGAACTCTGTTGCTACCCTATCTGCCTCTAAGCAAAACATGTGTCAATCAAACAGCTAGCTGGACTATGGAAGGCCAGAACCACACAGGTTGCTTTTAGCATTCCATGGATGGCTTCAGGAAACTATGCAGTGAGAGCAGCTGGTTGCTGCAGATCCTCAGGGTAAAGCCTCAGGCTGTCAAAAACAATTTATACTACATTTTTTTGTTGTCCCAAGCCTAGGCGAATTCTAGATGACTCTGAAGACAGTTGAAGAAGGGGCAGGAAAATCAAGGAAACACTGGGTCAGGAACAGGGGAAATGGTGGAAACAGACAGAACAGAAAGCTTAGCAGTGGGTTACAAATCTACATAGAGGCAGAAAAGAAAAATTACAGCACTCGGTCACTGGAAGAGTTCCAGAGAACCATCACGCCCTTAGGGCCAAGGGTCATAGAAATTTCACACCAAGGAGATTTAGCACTGGTTCCTATCAAGGACTAAGGAATATGAGGCCTGCTAAAAGCAACCTTTAACAAGGACTAAGGAATTCCAACTACTTCATCCTACACAAGACTTGTAACACCACAGGACAGCAGCTTTTGCTGCTCCTGACTGTGGACGTGATTTGTACAAAGGGTGGTGGTGGTGCCGGTGCTGGTGGTGGTGGTGCTGGTGGTGGTGGTGGTGGTGGTGCTTGTGGTGCTGGTGGTGGTGGTGGTGGTAATGAGAGTGGAAGAAAAGAAAATGGAGCCAGGCGGTGGTGGCGCACGCCTTTAATCCCAGCACTCGGGAGGCAGAGGCAGGCGGATCTCTGTGAGTTCAAGACCAGCCTGGTCTACAGAGCTAGTTCCAGAACAGGCTCCAAAGCCACAGAGAAACCCTGTCTTGAAAAAAAAAAAAAAAGAAAAGAAAATGGATTAAGGATGATCATCCCTTATCCAAAATGCTGAGAACCAGAAGTACTTGAGATTTTTTTTTTTAATGGGGCAGAAGAGAGGCTGACCTTGAACTGTAACCATTCCTTCACCTCCCAAGTACTGGATGATAGGAATGCACAACCATGCCTGGAGTTGGGACTATTCTTTACTCTTTGGCTTACCTTGGTGCTACTGTAGTAGAAAGTTAGTTAAACATTAGTTATCAAGTTGTTAGTCTCTGGGCTGGAGAGATGGCTCAGACATTAAAAGCTAGGCACAACCAAAAATATCAGCTGTAAGTTTCTTTATTTTTTGTTTTGATTTTTTAACACTCTTTTTTCTTATTGATTTTTATGGAGCTCTACATTTTTCTCTGCTTCCCTTCCTGCCTCTTCCCTCCACTTCAACCCTCTCCCAAGGTCCCCATGCTCCCAATTTACTCAGGAGATCTCTTTTTCTATGACCCATGTAGATTAGATCCATGTATGTCTCTCTTAGGGTCCTCATTGTTGTCTAGGTTCTCTGGGATTGTGATTTGTAAGCTGGTTTTCTTTGCTTTGTATTTAAAAACCACTTATGAGTGAGTACATAGGATAATTTTCTTTCTGGGTCTGGGTTACCTCATTCACTATGATGTTTTATAGCTCCATCCATTTGCCTGCAGATTTCAAGATGTCGTTATTTTTTTTCTGATGATTTCCATTGTGTAAATGAACCATATTTTCCTTATCCATTCTTCAGTCGAAAGGCATATAGGTTGTTTCCAGGTTCTGGCTATGATAAACAAAGCTGCTAAGAACATAGTTGAGCACATGTCCAGGTAGTAGGATTGAGCATCCTTTGAGTATATACCCCAAAAGTGGTATTACTAGGTCTTGAGGAAGGTTGTTTCCTAATTTTCTAAGAAAATACCATACTGATATCCAAAGGGGGTGTACCAGATTGCAATCCCACCAGCAATAGAGGAGTGTCCCCTTTACCCCACAACTTCTCCAGCATAAGTTATCATCAGTGTTTTTCATCTTGGTCATTCTTACAGGTTTAAGATGGAATCTCAGAGTTGTTTTGATTTGCATTTTTTCTGATAACAAAGGATGCTGAACATTTCCTTAAGTGTCTTTCAACCATTTTAGATTCCACTGTTGAGAGTTCTCTGTTTAGGTCTGTACTCCATTTTTATTGGATTATTTGTTCTTTTGATGGCCCATTTCTCGAGTTCTTTGCATATTTTGGAGATCAGTCTTCTGTCTGATGTGGGGTTGGTGAAGATCTTTTCCCATTCTGTAGGCTGTCGTTTTGTCTTGTTGACCGTGTCCTTTGCTTTATGGAAGCTTTTCAGTTAATTGTTTCTCTCAGTGTCTATGCAGTTGTTAGTTTCGACAGGCACACAAACTGGATTGATCTTGGGCTTGCTATGGCTCTGCGATCATTCTGGAGTACTAACAGTATTAACAGATGGGCAGAGGGCAAACATTCTGCCACTGATGCCTGACATCATGGGTTAGATTCCAGGAATCCACAATAAAAGGAGAGGACTGACTTCTGAAAGTTGCCTACTAACTTCCATATGCATGCCACGGCACACAAGCACCCCTGACATATATGTGTGCACCCACACTCCCCCCCACACACACAATGGTGATGATGATAATGAGAACAATAATTTTCCTGAGTTAATATGAAGTATAAGAATTTCCTGTTTAGATTTGGGTCAAATGCCCAATATATCTTCATTTATGACTTTTAAAACTCAAGTCAACAAGTCAAATAGTGATGTTCAGTGTCACACAGTCAGCCACAATACCATGCAAAGATCTACTAATTTATGCTTACATTCTGAGGAATGATGACAGGCCAATACTGCAAGTCTTTACTTTCCATAATTAAACCATTATGTCTCTGCCAAAGCAGAAAACTTTGTACGGTGAAAGCACCTTGAATCAAAGAATGCAGTACACTTGACCATGAGCAGACATGGCAGGCAGCATCCGGTAGGTTGTGTGCCATGTCATGCACAGTGCATAGTCTACATGTTTACATTCAGAAACTCATGAAAGGCAACACTAAAACTGCCAGATATACCCTGGCTTCACTATGAACTCATTTATTTAAATTAAAAATTAAAGCAAATTTATTTAATTAAAAATAAATTTATTTAAATTAAAAACTCATTATGAATGAATTTTTGGTCATTAAAAGCTTTTACTGGCTGGGCGGTGGTGGCGCACGCCTTTAATCCCAGCACTCGGGAGGCAGAGGCGGATCTCTGTGAGTTCGAGACCAGCCTGGTCTACAGAGCGAGTTCCAGGACAGGCTCCAAAGCCACAGAGAAAACAGAGAAACCCTGTCTTGAAAAACCAAAAAAAAAAAAAAAAGCTTTACTGCTTCCAATTTTTCACAACTCCCATGTCCAGTCACAGGTGAAGGATAATGACCACATCTTAAGAAGCTGAGCTCTGATGTCTATTGGATAATCAGGAGAAATAAGCAGGACACACAATAGCTGCACAATGGTAAACAAGCAAACCAGTCTAACCTGCACTTGCCAGTGACTATCCATGTCGTTATTTCTCAACTCATCATTTGTCCAGCCAGAAACTTAAGAGTCATACCTAAATCTTCACCTCTTGACTACTTACCACAACACACAGCCACTACTTGTTGAAGTTCTGTATGAGTAAGTGCTCATATACTGGTTGTTTGGGGGATGGTGGTTAACCAGAGTGTGAATAATTATGTCCCAGTTGTATTACAGCAATTTCAAATGTTAAAAATATAATCTGTTGGTCTTTCATGTTAATGAAATCAACTTGTTCTTTTCAGACATCATAAATGTCATAATCTGTTTTCATTCAGAACACTGAGAATATGTGCTACATATGGAGACAATGGACTCAGCAGCAGTTCAAGGTCATGAGGAATGTTACTTCTGTTTGGAGATGTGGGCTGGTGAGTTCTCCAGGAATGTAAATGATAAGCAGATGGTTCATTTCCAAACTGAGAGCAATCTGGCTCTAAGGAAGAGTGTACTTTCGTAAATACGTGTTCTGTCATGTTCTATTCAGTATGACATGACCTAATCATGTACCTTGTTATGTTCCTGTCTGCTTTTAGCATAATAAAGTGTATCAAAGAAACACACATTTCCGCTATAAAGCTATCTTTTTACATAAATTGTCACAAGTGAACAAAATATTAGAACAAGCAAAGCTATAATCACTGAGACGGAGGGTTCTATTACTTAGTTATCTTTCAAAACAAGACCTCAGTCAATTACAGAACTGAATTTTTCAACCAGTGAATAATATCAAATGGTACAGTAATGTGGTCCAGTTCAGTTTCCAATTTGAGAGCATGAATAAGGAAATACCTAAATGTGGTCTCTAATTTGTCATTTAAAATATTTTCAAAAGAATACAAATTCAGTCCACACACCAACTGTTAGATGAATAGTCTAATAACTGTTAGACTATTCAACAATCCTCCTCTTTTCACTGCCCTGTCCTAAGAAATGGTGATTGTGTTTCGATAATTCATCTTGGTTCTTAAAAGGACAGTAGTTGCTATGATTTCCATCAGAAATGTCTCCCATGAGCTCATATTTTCAGCACTTGGAGTCCAGTTTTTGGTGTGATTTTGGAAGCTATGGAACTTTTAGGAGGTAGGGTCTGACAGGTAGAAGAAAGAACTAAAGGTGACCCTGGAAGGCTATACCAACCCTGGTCTCACCTAGGCTCTACTTCCTGTCTACTGTCATGGGGACAGTGTCCCTTGCCTGCCATGCTGACCTGAGCTCTCTTTGAAGCATCAGCCACCCTAAACCCCTCACTTCAGTTCTGTCTGTCAGGCATTTGGGGTCACAGTGCTAAAAAATCTAAGAGAACTTAATGTTAGTTTAAATCACTGATTCTCAACCTTCCTCATGCTGTGACCCTTTAATACAGTCCTTCATGTTGTAGCGACCCTCAACCATAAAATTATTTTTGTAACTACTTCATAACTGTATTTCATGTTATGGGTCATGATGTAAATACTTTTGGAGCTAGAGGTTTTGAGATCCACAGACTGAGAACCACTGGTTTAAATAAACAAGTAGCAGTAATTCCTTTTGCAACTAATATGTTTTGATACATGATATAATCCCTGAAATAGAAGTCATTTCACAATAATGATTCAATTTACAAAAGATACATAAAACACATCCTACACCTAACAGTGAAGTTTTCATTGAGCTAAAATGTTACCAGTACGCTCAGGTGTTATTTATACTCTTGGTCCGTAACTGATGATGCTGTTTGGGGAGGTGGTAAAAACTTTAGGAGGTGATGTCTACTTTTAAAAAGCAGGTCACTTTGGATAGAACATTAAAGGCTTCCATAGCCGTTCTCTACTTCCACAGCCTCTGCCAACCACTCCTGCCATGGTATATTACCTCACTGCAAGACCCAGAGCATGAAGCCAGTTACTCATGGTGCAAACACTTGAAAAACCTTGGCCAAAATGCATCCTTTCTCCCTTAAGTTGCTTTCTAAGGGAATTCAGCTCAAAGCTAAAGAAAGTAAACAAACTACAAAATACACAAATTAAAGAGTCATACAACAACTTAAGCAAATACTGTCTATACTCCACTACAATAACTGATATAGACAAAATAACTTTGAGACAAAATGATTGAAGCCTGAAAGAACATTATCAATGAACATGACTTCAACGATATTTTGGTGGCTCTTATACCAATGTATATTTTTTTAAATCTTTATTAAAAAATAGGTGGTTGGAGCTGCGTGAGCTAAATTCTAGGTTCTATTCCAGCACCATGCTGGTTTGTTACCAATCCTCCGCAGTATACTCCGAGATTGGATACTGATTCCTTCTGTGTTACTATTTCTGCTTAGGATTACTTTATATATTGGGGGATATTTGCAGTTTGCTATGCTTTATGATTTCACTGGTTGTTAGGATAGTACAGGTTCAGTTTCTACTGTAGGTGTCTTCCTCCACCGCCAACAGTGAGGATTTGCTGGTCTATTCTGTGGACAGTATTTGTACCAAGCTCTCCTTGGTTCATCTATCAGTTTCCTGAAATGTAATGTCTGGTGTACCCATGAAGTGGATCGTCCTTCACTTTCATTTCTATATGTGGTATTCCTTCATTATTCTCTGTGCTGTTGGCTTAGATACCATAAATTTCCCTAGCTTGTGCTTGTCCTGAAATGTTCTTTCTCCATCAATTTTAAGATGGCTGTTAGATGTAACAATCTTTTTATCAGCGCCAACTTGAAGTCCATCATTCCCTGCTTTCTTGGTGTTTAGTGTTCATGATATGAAAACTGACATCATTCTTGAGGTGTACATCATTTATAAGAGTTGATACTGTTTCCTTTCAGCTGTTAATAGCATTTCCTGGCTCTGTGTTTTTGACACCTTGAGTGTGATGTGTCATGAAAAGGTTCTTCTCTATCCATGCCTATTTGGAGCCCTACATCCTTCTTATACTGAAGGTCCATTTCTCTTCAGGTTTCTATGACAGCTTCATGAACAGGGTGTTTACACCTTTAGATGCTCACTCGGCTTCTCCTACTATCCAACAATCTTTATTTTAACCTCTTAAACCTTCACAGAGTTCTTGAAATTTCTGGTTATGCTCAGTTTCTTTGTGTGTGTGTGTGTGTGTGTGTGTGTGTGTGTGTGTGTGTGTGTGTCTGTCTGTCTGTCTGTGTGTCTGTGTGTGTGTGTGTCAGAATATATCACCTCACCCTCTCCCTCTTCCCCTAACAATCATTCTTGTCATACCCAATTATGCTTTCCACTCTGTTTTTACTTGCTTGATTAACTCGTTTCCAGCATGTGTTTGGTTCTTTTTCCAGCATCTAGCTTCCAGGCTAAATTATCCTCCATAGTTCTTAATTTCTTCTCCAATTAACATGGTTTATTTACATTCTTTTGCTAGCTTTCTTGTTCAAGTCCTGAATTGATCCTGAATTCATTAATCTGTTTGAATCTCTTAACCACTGCACCATCTCTGTAGGCCCTATCTTTTTTGAAAGTAGGACTATGAAATATTTTTCTGGATTCTCAGTGAGTTTATTATCTTTGGATTATAATACTGAAGAATTGTAAGATTGTGGCGCTGTCACAGTGTCTCTCTGTCTCATAGTTTTCTGTTTATCTGCGGTTTTGTGTGTCCCACTCACTGTTTGCCACCTCTTCCTTGAGTCTTCCTGATGAGCTGTCTTCCCCTGAATCTGTTCTCTACTACTATTCAGAAGGGAAGCGAGCTGCGGTAACAGATGTAGTCCGCCAGCAGTGACCATTCACCTTCAGTAGAGCTGCGGTAACAGATGTAGTCCGCCAGCAGTGCCAGTTCACCTGCAGTAGAGCTGCGGTAACAGATGTAGTCCGCCAGCAGTGACCATTCACCTGCAGTAGAGCTGCGGTAACAGAAGTAGTCCGCCAGCAGTGACCGTTTACCTGCAGTCAAGCTGCGGTAACAGATGTAGTCTGCCAGCAGTGCCAGTTCACCTGCAGTCGAGCTGCGGTAACAGATGTAGTCCGCCAGCAGTGCCAGTTCACCTGCAGTGCCAGTTCACCTGCAGTCGAGCTGCAGTAACAGATGTAGTCTGCCAGTAGTGACCGTTCACCTGCAGTAGAGCACACCTGAGCATTTCATTTGTGCCTCCAACCAGGTTCACAGACAGTGGCACTGTGCCACTATTCTGTTGGGGAATATTATTTTAAGGTGTATTTCTTTTGTTTATGCTGTGGAACATTTGTTTAATGATGTAACGATGTGTTGCTTTTGTTTAGGTTATATTTATTTAACTCTGTGACGCTGTGATTCTTTGCCTAAAAAACCTGATAGCCTAATAAAAAGAGCTAAATGACCAATAGTGAGGAGGGAGAGAGGATATAAAGGAGAAAAACAAATGAGGAAGAGGAGAAGCAAGCAAAAGTTAGCAAGGAGAGGAGGACATCAGGGCCAGCCACCCAGACAGTGACAGAGTAAGAAGGAAAGAAAGATATAAAGAAGCAAGGAAAGGAAGGAGCCCAGGGCAAAGGGTAGAGGGGTTAATTTAAGAAAAGCTGGCTATAAACAAGCCAACCTAAGACAAGACATTTATAAGTAAAATTAAGCCTCCGTGTGTGATTTATTTGGGAGCTGGGTAGTAGGTTCCCCAAAAAGCCAAAAGAATAAAACATAACACAATACTGGTGGCTGGAGGAAATGTTGTTTGTGGTGTGTGTGTGTGTGGTTTGTTTTGAGTTAAAAAATAGCAATAATTACATCATGAAATGGGAAAGAAAAGAGGAAGAGCAGGAAGTTATAAATGAAGAGTATCTGGGTTAGAGATACGAAAAATATTTAAAAAAAAATACAAAGCATAATCTTGGAATTCCTTCCTAGTTGGAATGCGGGCCCTCTACCATGACTACAGATAGCCCTGTCAGAGTGAGGGATGCTAGATTCGGTAATTCAAACATGTCAAGTCAGTGCGGCTTCTGCCCAAAAAAGATTTTTTTTTTTTTTGGCAGTAGAGAGTTGTGGCAACTCTCTACTAGGGTTCTCTTATCTAAGGGAGCCCATAAGGCACTTACAGCATGGTCTGTTTGAAGGATGATTCATACCGGGCTAACTGCACTGCCGTTTTGAGGACATGTAGAGAGGTCCCACCCTTGGTCACTGAGGAAGAAAGGTCTCCTCCCTCCGTGCTCCACACTGAGCGATGCAATTCTGCATTTCAGCCTGGGGCACCGAGGTGGGAGGGTGGGGGGCTTCTTAGGCTCATGACTCCCGGGCACCATAGGACATCCACTATTCAGGTACCTCTTTCTGTCCGTCTCCACAAACTGATCTGCTTTAACCATAACTGTATATACAAGACAGCCATCGTGGCTCTTCAGCTCACTGCTACAGTGGTACCCATGTCCAGGAGAGAAGAATGCCACTCTGGGAATTACCACTGATCTATGACCAGTGTTAAGGAAGATCTTCAGTCGGTGGCTGCTTCTGGATGTCCGTTTATGAAGTGAATCCTACCTAGACACTCTTTTCTTCAGCTCTCTCCCTAATAGGCTACTGATTCCCTAATCATGAAGTGACTTCTTTATTTTCAATTGGAAAAACAAAATTTTCATAAAATATAATCTGATTACACTTTTCCCCTTCCCAACCCAGATCCTCCCTATGCCCCCTGACTAATCTGGCATTTTACCCAGATGTTCATGGGTTCTAATATTTATAACGGAAATCTAAGAAGTTAGAAACCAAGAGTTTCATTAGACTATAAAACCAGACCTACAGTCAATTCCCTAATAATTCGGGGGAGAGTGGACTGGAATTGGACATGAAAAAGTCAAAGTGAGGTTCTAGACCAAGCACAGGCGGTAGCTGGGACGCTCATCTGAACAGCTCCAGTAGAGTTTGCATATTTGGATTTAAGAAAAGCTGCAAGTGGCTCCCACCTCAACACCACTTCCCCTAGCCTACAATGTTTTCGGCATGCTCTGAAACCACATTTATATTATTGCTTTCTGCTAAACAGTCATTTTTCACTAAATATTTATATTAAGTTGCAAGTATGCCTAAACATGAGAAAGGTACAAGGAAAAGCACCTGGGGTACAGAAATAAGATAGATGCTAATGGTAAGGAGGGGGGGTAAAAACAAAACCTCGCCTTATCATTTTACTATATCTGACTCCTACAGTTAGGGAGAAACAAGTTTCTGAAGCCCTTACTTAACTCAAGAAAATTTACTTTACTGAAGATCAACATCCTAAACAGTCCTATATACATAAAAACACATTTATGTTACTTAGCTACTTAATAATGTACCCATATACTCTATTAAATTCTCACTCACTGCTGCGTTGAAGTAGCCTGTGTGTATAAATACCTATTTATTTGTTAATTTAAAACTTGCTGGTATACTTTACTGAACTACCGCTCACTGCTCACTGAATTAAAGAATCATACACACTCAGTTTTGTACAGGAAATGAGGAAAAGAGAAAACAGAGAAGCCCATAAAGGAAAAAAAAGTAAATTCCTAATACTGGAATACAGGTGGTCAAACCTGAAGAGCGGGAATCTTCATGAGCCCACCAGTGTGGCTGATGGAGGCCATCTGGCTGCTCCCATGGCACAAGGAGAAGGAATGGATTCTTTGGTGTTGTCTACTGATTGAAGCTGATTTACAAATGTGGCCCTTAATTGGTTAGCTCACACTAACTGAACATAATGCTATTATCCTCCGGCCCATAAACAGTGCTGCAATAGAGAATTCTTTACTGTAAGCCAACAGGAACAAGACTACGTTGTTACAGACTTAAAGTAAACAGGAGTTGGAAAAGTTGGAAACTGCTCCTTGCTGCATCCTAAGAACAATCAGTCTTTTCTACCTACAGTGGTTTCTACCTCCTTTGAAACTACAGCAGCTTCCAGTCAGTTCCCCTACTGCCACAGCCTTCCAGCATCCCCTACATTCACCTTCCTTGTGACTGATTTTTATTTCCATCATAAAATGATGCTAATAAATTTTATAAACACATACAGAACATATGTCTACTTAGTAACTAAACCAATATTCTCTAAATGCAATGTTTTCTTCTAGTCCTATTGAATGTGCACACTCTGCAACTGAGGGTGATTTCACTCTGTTAATATCACAGCCTAACAATATAGTCAATGAACTCATTTCTACTGCAAAGTTACATATAAACACAGAGTGCTAGTAAAGACAAAATGACTAGCATTTCTAAATCTATACATGTTAGCAACAACTAAACTTACTTTTATTTTTAAAAAAAGCATATGAACTTTTTCATCATAAAATAACAAAATTATTTAAATTACAGTAAATTTTAAACAAAAAATAAATAATGTGAACAACTTAATAAAATGTTTTAAAATACAAGGCAAAGATAAAAATACATTCTAATGTTACTTCATACATAAAGAGGCATTTATATAGATTTCTAAAACACAGCTATGAAAATCAAGATTTAATATACTACTAATGAAGTTATAACCCACCTTTCAACAATGAATAACAAACCATTTTATTGATTCTATGAATTAACGTACTATATTTGCCTTGCATTATAACAGTCCAAATCACATTCATAAGAAAGTCTGACTTAAAGATCGTGACAGTGCTGAACAGAGAATGGCTAAAGTGCATCTGGAACACAGGTTACAACCCTTCTTACCTCATGAACCCTAACATGACCTAACAGGTGTTTCCACAATTAAGAACAGCTAATGCTATACGAGGTACAATTCATGCTTGCTCTCCAACCAATAAGGTACTGGGATACAATTCAGGAAATGCAAAATACTGAAAGTTAAATGGCACCCAATGTGAGGCATGAACCAGGACCCTAAGAATAAGAGTCTCATTCTCTACCGACTGAACTAGTGGGGCCCCAGCACATGCAGAGGACTGCAGATCGCTACCCTTACTGTGGACAACACCTGCATCCCTCCTCCTCCTCTGAGTGTAAAAACTCCAAGCAGAATGCACTATATGGTTACCAAGACAAGTAACTCATATTTTCCTTTATATATTTTATGAATACAGCTGCTGTCGCTGAGAGCAAGATGGAAGGGGCAGTGTCAGCGGCATTTTAAAAAAGCACTGAGGTAAGGGCAAACATTTAATTTTAATGAATGACTCTTTGGAGTTTGTACAAAATGATTGTAGCTTGCTAGAGTCAATGTCTCAAATGTTTCTCCCCAAAATGTTAACATGAGTGGGACCTGGTGGGTGGAGAGAAACCTGTCCAAGGGGACCAGGAGAATGGGAGATACTAATAGTTACAAAGATAAATCCTATAACAAAGAAATAATTCTAATATGTTCACTACTACATGCAAAATGTGCTGGGGTGTGTTGTACTGCGCTACCAATACAATACTGAATCTAGAAAACTGAGAAAGGGCATGGTGGAAGTAACAGAGAGAAAAGGTATAAATTCTAGAAAATGACTGCAAAATTAGTTTTGTAAGGAATAAAATACAGGGACTAGAAAGATGCCTAAGTGATTAAAAGCACTTACTGCTCTTCCAAAGGCCCAGGGTTCAATTCTCAGCACCCACGTGGCAGCTCAAAACTATCTGTAACTAACTATAGCTCCAGTGGATTCCAACACCCTCACGAGGACATACATACAGGCAAAAGACCAATGAATATAAAAATAAAAAAATGTTTAAAAGAATAAACTACATTAATATAACCTTTATATGTCAGCCAACATGTATGTTTATCTAAATAAACATCTATGAAACTCAATTAAGTTCACGAGACAATTATACATAAACCTTTGGGTCTCTTTCAGTTCACAGCAGTAACCTGAAAAAAGATGGACCCAGAGCTCCCCGAACTATTGCTCACATACCCTAGTTACTCCTTCCCTTACTGGCTAGATTAACTATTTTTAAACACAAGTCACATCACATCATCTCGCATCCTTAATCTCCAATGATCTCCTAATACACCAAAAAGCTAAACTTTACTGTGGCCCTCAACATCTTAAATATAATGAGGTTTTTGCCTTTCTTTTCCAACCCCAATGCCTACCAGGGACTTTGAGCATAAACAAAAGGAGCCAACATCTTCCCATATAGGATATAAATACTTCTAATAATCAAAAAAGGAAGCTATTTCTCTTGACATGTAAAAATTATAAAATTTCAGTGTCAATAAACAAAGTTTTACTAGAATACAGCCATGAAGATCACATGACTTAAACAGAGGGCAAAACAAGACATCTTGACCTAAAAACAAAGCCCTGATATTCCTGGACCCAAGCTTAAACGCCAAGGGCAAGAACAATCAGTTGCCTAGGAGATTTGATGGAGTCCAAGGAAATATGGCCAAGTAGTTGCTGACTAAAAAAAGCAAATGAATGAACAAGAAACTAGAGACTTTTATCATGTGAGATAGCTTCAAGTTCTGAAATAAATCAAGATTTGGCAAAAACATAGAAATTACATAATAGTCTGATGGCTCTGTGAAATAAATTATATTACAACAGTCTTTAGTTATGAGAAAACTAGGCATAATGGAAAGAATAAAACTAATGATTTCTTTTAGTGCACAAATTAGGCAGAAAATAACCAGAAATCTACTGGAAATACTGTCTGAACACGCCTGTCATCCTGCTTTGTAATCTTAAACAGTCTGTATCGATCCTGTGAAAGACAATTCAACTAAACACATCCTAAATAAATAAGTTTGGTATTTAAATTTAATAATTTAATTATATTTAAATAATTAATTTAATTTTCTAATATCTGGATTCAATTAGGTTCAGGAAAGTTTCAAGAGGGCCACCCAGTAATAAACACAAAATAAACTGTGTCTGCTGTCTTGTGAGTGATAACTTTTACGACTACCTCAGTTTCAGATGTCAGAGTAACGACTTCCATACTCTGATTAAAATGCAAATTGAAGCCACATGTTACAGAAGGGAGGTGACCAATGCCACTGTTTTCTTATTTCAAGTATAACGAACAGTAAAGGGCAACAATCATCCAAATGAATTCAGTCAATTCCAAGTATAGAAAAAATAGAATTTTATATTCCACACTATGGCAAAGTGCGCATTTATGTCATACATAAACGTGTGTGTGTGTGTGTGTGTGTGTTGTGTGTGTGTGTGTGTGTGTGTGAGAGAGAGAGAGAGA
>NC_022023.1:10455813-10475373 GCF_000317375.1 Microtus ochrogaster
AGAGAGAGAGAGAGAGAGAGAGAGAGAGAGAGAGAGAGATACATCATTGACTAGAGGGTAGTGAAAACAATTAGAGGGTAGTGAAAACAATATAACAGAATGAACATTTACTTCTTTAAGAGTAACAACTGGAAAGGAAATTTTAATTCTCTTTTTCATCCATAGATTTAAATGGTAAAAGAATTAAAATCTTTTTTTCTCTTTTTTTTTTTGTTTTTGTTTTGTGTTTTGTTTTGTTTTTCAAGACAGGGTTTCTCTGTATAACAGTCATGGTTGTCCTGGAACTCACTTTGTAGACAGTCTAGCCTTGAACTCACTGAGATTTGCCTATCTCTCCCTCCAAGAAAACTAAAATCTTTTATCTATATTAACACAATATATATAGTTATTTTGGTTTTGTTGGTTAGTATGTTTAACAAAACAAAACTCAAGCTGATGAGGTAGATCAAGGGGTAAATGCTGTTACATCTGATGACCAAAGTTCAACCCTTGGGACCACATAGAAAGGTACAATTCATGCCTGCAAGTTCTTTTCGATCTCCATATACACACTGGCAGCATATGTGTGTATGCTCATATACATACACACAAATATAAATAAATGACACAAAAATTTTAAATGTCAAACTTTATACCAATAAATTTAAAGTTGACAAGCTTTTCAGACTACATCATAACTTTCCCTGAAATCTTCTCGATTTGAGGCTCAAGAATTTCATATGAATTTAAATGTGATAAGCTCTGCTTTCCCCTTTTTTTGTGAACAACTGAAAATGCTATGTGCATAAAACTTACTTTACACTACATAGGAAACATTTGAAAATAAAAGTAAACTTTTCCTACAAAACAACAGTCCCAGAAAAATAATCAAAAATATTCTAGTCAAAAGTATTTCTAAATTTAAAGTCAACTAAATATAAAATATTGTTTGAAAAATCATCCCAGTAAAATTACATTTAAATCACTGTACAATTTGCAGACCTCGAGAATAGCAGGTACAATGCAAAAGCAGAAGTACAAAAATATACTTTAAAGAGACATTCATAGGCAGGAAGTAGAAAAGCAATAAACCATAGATCTCAGGCTGCCTTGATACTTGTTATCCCCCTGTCTCAACCTCCCTAGCGCTATTACAGGCATGCACCACCATGCTCAATCTCTGTTCTCTTTCCTAAAGGACTTTTTTATTTTCAATTATAGGCAGTGGTGCACATGAGCACAGGTGCCCACAGAATCCTGAGCAGCTACTGTGAGACACCTGACACGAGTGCTGGAAATCTAACTTAGCCTCTTCAAGAGAAGCAATAGCTCAAGATGCTACTGAGCCATCTCTCCAGCACTCCCAACTCATATTCCACAATCTATTAACTTCAGTCATATATTGACTCCCTTGTATATTAAATGATACTAATACAATTTAAAATGCTTCCATTAATATTCCTAGGATAATATCCCTGCTCTTTTCAGGAGGGAAACAAAGAAGAAGTATATCTGGGGGGAGGCAGGAGGAGTGGGGAGAAATTGAGAGGAGTGGAGGGAGAGGAAACTGTGGTCAGGGTGCAATGTATGAGAGAATTTGAAAAATGTTGCCATCTCACTGTCTCTTTTCTGGTATTTCCCGGCTCTATTTTAAATTGTTACTCCGTGTGTGTGTGTGTGTGTGTGTGTGTGTGTGTGTGTGTGTGTGTGTGTGTGTGTGTGTGTGTGTGTTTGTACTTCCACATATATGTAGAGTTCAGAGGATAAGGTTTGGAAAAAAAATTCCTCGTATCAACATGTGGGTTCTAAGGAACAAACTCAGGTCAGTAGGGTTATCTGCAAGTGCCTTTACCAACTGAGCCACTTTCCCAACCCTATTACCCAGCTTTTGTCTACTGTCTGATAAATATATATTCATATATTCATATATATATACACACACACAAACACATTTATAAGAATATAGCCATTTTGTGCATCTAAGTATAAAGCCATTGTATATTTATGTATAGTGATGGCTTTTTTATACTTACAGCTTGTTTTGAAGTTATATAATTAAGTTTCATCCAGTAAATGATGGAAAATTGACTATTCAAACTTTTATTTAAAATATTTAAGGCAAGCGGCAACTGCTCTTTTGTTTCTGGCCTCCAAGACCCAAATAAACACAAAAACTATGTTAATTACAACACTGTTTAGCTGATGGCTTAGGTGTATTTCTAGCTAGCTCTTACACCTTAAATTAACCAATTTCTAGCCAGGCGGTGGTGGCGCACGCCTTTAATCCCAGCACTTGGGAGGCAGAAGCAGGCGGATTTCTGTGAGTTCGAGACCAGCCTGGTCTACAAGAGCTAGTTCCAGGACAGCCTCCAAAACCAGAGAAACCCTGGCTCAAAAAAAAAAAAAAATTAACCAATTTCTATAATTCTATGCATCACCACAAGGGTGTGTGTGACCTACTGGTAAGGTTACGGCATCTTTCTCCTTCGGTAGCTACATCCTGTCTCCCTGATTCCAGCTGATTCTATATCTCTGTTTGGATTTCCCACCTGGTTTCATTCTGCCCTATATAGGCTAAAGCAGCTTCTTGAATTAACCGATGGTAATAAAACATACTCACAGCATACAGAGGGGAGTCCCATATCATCTCCCCCTTTCTGTCTAAATAAAAAGGAAGGTTTTAACTTTAACTAGTAAAATTACATATAACAAGACAGGTATCAAGCAAGAATTACGGTTACAATATTTATTTGTGAGTCTAAAGCTTCATAACTAATTTATCTTTTATCATAATTAAGGAAAATTAAAACTATAACTATCTGTCTTCAACTACATCAAAGTCCCCAGAAGTACACAGGAAGTACATTCCAATGTTCTAGAAATGACAGAGACATCTTGCTGCCTAGAGAGTCACCCAATGATCTTCTGTAATGCTAGGGCATCCATCTTCAGCCTACATGTACATAGTAACTGGCTAACTTTTCCATAAAGCAGGAAATTTGAAAGGCTGTTTCACCTATCTTGACAGTTTGTCAGTCACTTTTTCTGTGTCCTACAGAATGTCTGGAAGTTTTCTCTGTGAAGCACAAAACTTGAAGGGCCATCCCATCTTTGGGAAAGTTTAGCAGTCACTTTCTTGGTCCTGCATGTCCAGTTCATACAGAATACCATCAAGCAGTCCAGGCAAGAACAGTTTCTTGCCCAAATGGCTAGCCTTGTCACATTGAAAACAAATTCCATAACAGGTTTCTTCAGTGCCCATCAACCTCTCTGAAGTAATTGGTGGGCCAGGAGCAGGCAGGTCTCACTGTTGTGAAAAGTTCTTTAAATCTTTTAAATGTCATATTCTTTAGGTCTTAGAAGTGTTGAAGATTATCTATCTAACTGTAATGGATCTCTGTATATCTAGAAAACCTAATTAACATGACTAGAAGTTTGACTATTATAAATGACTATTTATTGACCTGTATTTCTTAATGCTATACATTATAATATTAATAATTATACATTAATAATTAGAATATAATATAATTATTATAATAATCAATAATTATATAATACATTTTAAAGGAGCTGTATAAAAATAATACCTTAAACAAGAGTAGAAATACACATATAACAAAACTGACCTTAAATTTGTATCTATACACCAAAGTCCATACCAATGCAAAATATTCATTTCTATATCATATCCCCCTTTAAATGAAAACAAACATTTATAAACAATCGTTTTGGGAATCTGGGCAAAGTTTTCTCCAAACTGCTTCCTGCTGATTATTGAGTGAAGTAATTCTAGGGTTCGTGAAGACCTTTCAGGGGATCTTGTTCCATCAAACCAAATTAGCCTGAAAGGAATCCACAGGTTCCCATCCTCTGTGGAAACTTTCCAAAGTAACATATCCTTTGACTCAAATTTTGAAGCCAAGATACCTTTAAAATATATGTATGTTGATTTAGCTTAGCAGACCCCCCAGAATCAATTGTCTCTCTGCAGTCAAAAAATTAAAAGAAAAAACAATAATATACATAATCCAGACTCTGCATATTTTCCATCTTTAAGTGGCTTTTTATTACTCTATTGCTTTGTAATATTTATTTTATTATCTTTACCCCTTTAATCTGACTTACTCTTTCTTCTCGCTCTCATAAACCCATGTACATTTATCCAACTCTATGACCCATTCAGGGGTCTTTTTCATCTGAATCTGTCTTATTGTGTATCTGTAATCATCTTCTGACTAGGAGAGGTTTTTTTTTAAATGCTAAGCAGGTGTGGCTAGAACTAATATTGAGGCTTTGCCTATTGGCTTCACCTTGTCCATCATGGCAGAGGTATGTTTACTGCCAGGTGCGGGAGCCATGCTCACCACCATCACTCCAGGGATGCTGCAGATCTGTCACCATTGATCAACTTGTAGCACTCTGGGAGCCATGCTTACCACCACCACTCCAGGGATGCTGCAGATCTGTCACCATTGATCAACTTGTAGCACTCTGCTCACAAGCCCCATTTAAATGCCCCGTAACAGAACCTCCAGAAAGACCCAGAGCTGTTCATGCCACCAACATGTATCAGGAAGCTGGCTGTTTCTCTGCTCATTGCCAGCGAACAGAGCCTATCTGGGAGAAAAAAAAAATTGTGGCTACCAAGAAATTCCAATTATCTCCCATTTTTATGGGTCTTGAAGCCTTTTTTCTTAGACTTTATGTGGATGTACACTGCCAAACACTGGGTGCCTTTCTCCTTTGTCAGCTACATGGCGACTCCCTTGTTTCTCCTATTCTCTCTATCTTTGTTTGAATTTCCTACCTGGCTTTATTCTGCCCTGCCCCAGGCAAAAGCTGCTTCTTCTTTAACCAATGGTAATAAAACATATTCGTAGCATACAGAGAGGAGTCCCACATCAATTCAGTATATAAAGTTGAAAATCAATAAACTAATATACCTATACATTAGATGTAGCAAACAGGCACCTTGAGACAAAGGCAAATCAGCTGTCCAGCAAGCATTCAAAATCAACCACACACTTTCAGACTTGGACCATCACCTTCCTACAATGCTTGTGGCCTCTCTGGAGATTTTGCTTTTCTGTTATTGTTTCCATAAACATGTTTTTCATTACACCATTGCATTTCTCCATCCTTAATCATGGACTTTCAATCATGAAACAGACACTAAATCGTGGCGTCTCGATTCTTACTGAACTTGGAGCAGTCTGTTTCAAGATCTGGTACACAGCTGTTAGCTGATTGTGCTGTTGCACTGGGTGGGGAGGTTTCCAGTTTCTAAGATCCAGTTTTCTCTCTCTTTCCTGGTGGGTTAGAGGTCTTCCCATTTTTTCCAGATTCTCAAGTGAGCTTTTTGGTTTTGCTTTTTTCTACCAAGAGAGACTAGATGAAGAGTAAACTCAATGACTCAAAGTCTCCTCTTTTACCAACATTAAGCATCACAGTTTCCCTGCTCATAGAATTCCAGGTTAGAAAATTCCATCTTTCTTCAGAACTAAAGACATCCCTACATTGTTTTTGAGAACTTGCTAATTTGATTACAACTAAATTTTCTCTAGATGCTTCCAAAAAGTCTCCTGTATCTTACAGTTCTAAAACCCAACCTGAATGTGACAAGTAAGTCTTTGGCTTTCTTCATTAAGAAAATATCCAATATAAATACCCAACTGTCTATTTACTATTTCCCTACTATCTTATTTTCTTTTTCCTAAACTTCAGCTCTTCAGTATATTCCATCTCATGTTTTCATATCTCTCAGTATTTCACATCTTTACTTTCTGTTCTACTTTTGTGACAAAAGTCTTAACTTTATCTTTCTACCTCTTTGTATTAGCATTTTTAAATAAATCACTTTTCTTTCTAAGAACATCTTTTACTTCTGTAACTATTTTATTTTGTTTAATAATTGCTATCACTATAAAAATCTTTATGGGGGCTAGCCTATTTCTAAATTTTGGGGATTTCTTCTAAGATGAAATGTTTATTCAACATGAGCCTTCTGTTTGTTTGGTAGTGTTTAATTGTCTTCAAATCTCTCTTGATATTGACTTAGTATTCTTGTTTCTGGTGAAAACGAGGGAGATCCACCCAATCCAAAGAGCATGTGTGCATGAGTATGAATGAATATGAAAAATAAAATGCCCACTGCAGTTATGGGGTTAACTTTTTCTGAAGAAAAGAAGACTGGAGTAAAACATGAGCTGGAAGTGACTGGTAAACTTCACCCTAATGGTATGAGGAGGGAGCAGATAAGCAAGCCAGAGATGGAGACTTTCCAAATACTTAACATCCTTCAACACTTTTACTCTTGGATGAAGCTATCCTGCACCATCCAACTCTTCCCTCCCATTCCTAAGGGGAATGACTCCACTCTTCCAAATGTATCCCTTTTATTAGTGAGTCCTGATCCTTACTGATCCTCTAGACTATTCAGAGTTCCAACAAGAATGGTTCCAAACCCCTTAGAACAGTCCCTCTGATATATCTAATCCGTCCCTGGTATTTATACTGATACTATTTATTAGGGTTTTAGTTTCACCAAATTGTCTGGTCTCTTCCAGTATTTTTTGACATTTTCCTTTTCAAGTGTTCACTATCATGCCATTGGGATTTGAAGGAATGGGTTAAAGTGCAAAAGTAGTCAGTGATGAGCCAGCACACAACCTCCCGCCAAGCTTTATCTTTCTCATAGACAGGCTTGTTGTCATGTGGCATCTTCTCAATATTACAATCTGTGCTTCACATCAATGTCTATGATCAGTCTACCTCTCTTTGCTGGTCATGTTTGTTTTTGTGCATATAGGCAGGAACCTCAATTATATTCACAAGATAATTTCTGAAAAAATAGTAAGTTTTTTATTGTATCAATAAAAAATTTACAAGGAATTAAAAATATTTTATTATGCATTTTCAAATCCCTCTGTCATGAAACAGAAAATCATTCTCAACTCCTCTATTCTGCCTTCACAGTTGCATAAATACAATTATTAAAAGTATCTATCTGTTAAATCTTGAGGAGTTGTTTGATTGTATCTATAGAACAATAAACTTGAAAATAATCATAACTTACATAATACCATTCAATATATTGATTTCTAGTTAAAATCATTGTAATCCTATAAAAACAGAATACCAACTGCTTTTTAACCATTATATTATGTGCCTATGCAAAGAGAAAGACAAGGCAGTTGGAGAGTTATAACAGACATGTCTCAATATGTAAATTTAGTTCAATTCCTCAGTCATTACTAAATCAGATTAAAATATAAAGACGTGGATCGCCATGGAATAATGTCTTCTGCCTTCATGTACTTTCTTAGTACACAACTTTCCTAAATACAGAGAGCAGCATCCATGCTGTGACGACTCACAGACTGGATCATGACCCCCCCAAAACAACAAAAGCCAAGAGCGACTGCAGTGTCTCTGTGGGCTAATAAAACTTGCCTGTGTCATTTACTGTTCTTTGCATTCAGCGCTGTCATGATATACTTTGCACAACTGAGAAACTAAGCAAGTGAAATGGTATGAGTAAGACTGTTGCACAACCAGTAAGAGTTGGGAGCTAGAACTCTTCCACAGAAACACTCAAGGATTGCCACAGCCTCGGAGTTCTCGGGGCAGCAAATCAGATGCAAGTAATTAGGTTACATGGAAACTAAGAGATGTGAAAGCCTTGGCAGAATTTTAATCTCTGGGTCCATAGTAACTTGCCTTCCTCTTGTCCTTGTGGTCTATCTCTTGGCTTGTACCAGAATGCTGCTACATTTTCAGATACAGAAACATCGTTGTTATATTACTGTTGCTATTAATTATCTACTAATAAAAATAATTAAAAATGTAAGACAAGACTTGGCTTCTGTTGCCATAGCACTTTTTTTTTTTTAGCAAACATGTATTTCTTTCCTTTTTGCTGTTTTCTTTTGTATTTCTTTAAATAGTCTCACATAAATACCTGATCAGATTTCATGAAAAGGAATGCCTGTCTGCCTCCTGTAACTTCCTAAGCAAATAATGGGCATTACAAAGTAAAGTGGCTTTCATCAAATGACATTTTAAAGTGAACTAGGATTTTTCAGCTTCTACTTTGCTAATCACTTGTGGAGATTAAAAAACATGGTCTGCCTTTGAGACATTCAAAGTGAACTACTACCTAGACTTTAAACCCAATATCCTTATGTTTTTTCATTGTATAACTAACTTAATTTTATTAATTACAATGTATCTTCTGACAAAGTACTAGAAACTCCAGAATCTAGGTATTATAGAAAACATCTAAATAATTCCACAAACAATAACACATCACCATTAAGCAAGGCAATTAAGCTTAAATTCCTACCATTCCCATAGAAGTCTACTAAGACATCCCAATAAATACCACAAGATAATACTAATAGAAAAAAATCCTAATAGATGCTTCCTTTCGCAAGTCAAATGACGATAAACTCCATGATATGAAAAGTCACCCTATATAAGTCCTACAGAATATTAAACATATAGTGTTTAATGAAAATGTACATACCTGATATTTGCAAAAGCAAATGTACGTGTGCCACTACCCATAGATTTTCAGAAGGGAGACTTTAGAACCATTATTTTTTATTCAAGATTATAAAGACGATGTGTTAATTTACAGAGTCTGTGTCTCACCAAATGAGAAGGCAAAATAAATAATACACAAAGATACCATTCTTTACTTCTATTTATAAAATATTAAATTAAATTATAACTATTTCAAAATAGTTAAATAAAAATTACAAAATCAGTAAGGCATATGAACAAGAGCTACAAAATAAAATGTTTTCAGGAATTTACTAGTTGAATAAATGAATGTTAAGTTATTTTCCCTTTGTTTTTAATCATATGACACAAATAAATTAATCCCGAAATGTGTCATCAGTGTCTACCTTCTAGACTGCAGTGAGATAAAATGACTTAATACAGAGGTGCAAGCCTTGCTTCTGCCCCATAGAGGACTCCCTAAGTACTAGTGATAAACTTGTTAAAAGACCGCTGCTTCATTCCAGAATTCTGGAGACAACCTTAATTAAAGGCCAAAAATGAAACAATCAAGTTCTATATTGCAACTGTTCCATTTTATTCCATGTTATTGCTTGCTTTCACCCATTTTTAAAAGTCTTACGTGTTAAAGAATATTTAGACAAAATAGAGTAGCCTATAACCACTAACCTAGCATCAATGAGATGCTATAGTAACAAAGGCCAAATAAATTACTTGATATTTCAAATTATCCTAAAACTATATTAGCAAAAGTTGATTATACTTTACTGCTAGAGCATGGAAAGCTCTAGAATGCTAGAGAAAATGTTGTCACTGTAAAAAATGAATTTTTAACACTTAACAGCAGTTAGAAGCATAAGCACTACAATAAAGAACACATTTGATAAATTTTACACACACCTAGAAACCTATGTTTGCTATGCCCAGGAAATGCTAATTTTCTTTTTAACCCTTTCCTAACATTTCCCATAAGCCAACACCACAGGCAAAAGAAAATGTAACTCCTCCCTGACTCCCAGAGGTTTGAGCTGTTCCAAGAAACCCCAAACGCCCAGCAGAGGATTATATCAGGGAATGCAAAACAAAGAAGTGAAACATTCATGTTCACCAGCAAGTAAAAAAAGGCTCTGCGTTTTCCTGTTCCTGAGAGTGCAGTCATGGAGACCAGCTCAGACAGGACACTGAGGGCTGCCCACAGTGATGAGGACCTGCAGCCCTTGTTCAGTGTGTCTTGTAACATTCTGATGGAAAACCCAACAATGGTCATCTATAATGAACAGGAATTTATTGGCTAAACTTCTAGGTGCTGGAAAGCTTTTCAACATATGGAAACCACTACAGAAAACCACAATCAATCAAAATGAGCTGTGGAGCGCTGTCCCAAAGGACTCCTCTACAAAACACTCTGGTACCTAAGGCTAGGGGAACACTGAAGAAGAGGGAGCAGAACGATTACTGTAAGAACCAGAGAATCAGAGAGTAAGCTGTGAGATTGTGTCTCCCTGGAATGTCAAGCTACACACATAAAGTATCACCAATGTAACAGTCTAAACTGAGCTGAACAAGGAAAATAACAATAGCAATTCCAGAGAAAAACCTGGGAAGCTTCCCTGAGAAATGCTGTAAGCAGGAGAGGCGGTCTTCTTCCCCTGGGGAAGAGCACACCAGTTGGCTGTCCGGTGCCAAATGGTCATCCCTGAAAGCCTACATACAAGGAACACTGCATGCACTGATCAGGGTATATTTAGTAATACATATGTATAGATATATGCATATAGGCATGCAGTAACAATTAGTGGGGGAAGAGACCATATATTTGAGGGAGAGCAAGGAAGGGGTACATGAGATGGTTTGAAGGGAAGCGAGGAAAGGGAAAGTGTATGTAAATTATGATCTCAAAAATTAAAAAAAAAAATACTGCCATTGCAAAGGAAGAACAGAAGGCATCACACAGCAGAAGGGAGGAAGGGAGGAAGGGAGAGAGTGAAAGAGCCAGAGCGAGAGAACCAGAAAGAGAGAGAGAGAGAGAGAGAGAGAGAGAGAGAGAGAGAGAAAGAGCACAAAAAGGTAGCAAATTCACTCCTTCAGTGAGGCCCTTACAGGAGGAAAGGCCCTCATGACCTAAAATACCTTCATCGGGCTGTGAAAACAATTCAGTTGAATGTGAGCTCTGGAAGGACAAATATCCTAACCTAACATGCTTTTAACCTGCCACCAGAGATGGGCCGGGGGAGGGGGAGGTTCATTTGTTTGCTCTGTGGTTTGTTTGTTTGTTTTTTTTGTTTTTGTTTTTTTTTCTGTCTCTCCTTTCTGCTTTCTAAGCTCGTGTACGGTTTTTCTTGCTTGTTTTAACTTACCTCCCATATACAATTCTTCTTGTCATCAGCTTCTTTTATAATCATTTATTTCATTTTAATGAGTTTCCTTACATTTGACCTTTTTTCACTTCACATGCATCTTTACTTTCTTCCCATGCCAAGAAGAAAGCAAAGACACAGAAAAACAAGGAGTGATAACAACGCATGCCCAAGGGAAAATTGCCCTTTTCAATGCAGGTCCACTTGACCTTGTAGTAAACTGTCAAACCAATCAGAGCAGGTTCTCTACTGGCCTCAGATTTCAACCTCTACCCATAAAGTCCCTAGAATGAAAATTTTTTCCAAGTTAACATACAGAAGAATAAAATTATATTCCAAAGTCCTAACCCCCTAGAATACAAAACAATGCTTGTTCACATTCCAAAACATTTATCTTCTCGCTAGAAAACATGACCTAAAAACGCCCACCTTCTTGGCCTATATTCACTCACCACCAGAGACTTGTCATGAGCAACTGCTCCCAAGCCATAATCATAATGATTATTGAATTGCCACCAAGCTTGATGAGCTGTGTTTGAACTGAGCTCCCACACGGTGGAACTGAGAACTGGCTTTCAGAGTTGTCCTTTTCCTTCTACACGCGCACCATCGGATGGGCAAATGCACAGGTAAGGACGTGGATGCACATGCACACATGCACAACACACGCACGATTGGTTTTTAAAATATTATTTAAGAGTCCTATGAAAAGAGCATGAGCTAGAGAAGGGAAGGGAAGGTCTGGACCTACAGCAGCAGCTGATACTGGGCTGAGATAGGGATCAGATGACACCAGTCACAGAAACCGTGGACTAACAGATTTCCCAATCAAGGCATTAACAGACCCTGAATACTAACAGAGAGGGGCGGAGGACAAAGGAGAAGAGAGATTAGAAAAGGAGTCGTAAAGGACCCTGGGAGCCACAGGAAGGTGTCTGAGTTTGGGGGAAGGGAGGGCACTGAGATTTCAAGTAGAGCATCAACATGTTCAACAGGCAGCTTCTGAGACAACAGAATGCAGGGACTGCCAGCACGCCACGCTATTGGATGCTCAGGATAGATGGGCGTTCCTACACATGCTTACAGCTATGCTGGAAGGACAATGATACAGTCCAATGTACACACAGAACAAATGTGAGGAAAGAATGAGCTCCTGATGGACTGGAGTAGCAGTATAAAGGCAAGTAAAGTGTGAAATTCTTGAGTTTCTGGTTTAAACCACTGGATGGACAGATGGATGGATGGATGGATGGATGGATGGATGGATGGATGGATGGATGGATGGATGGATCGATCGATGGATCAATGGATGGATGGATGAATGATGCACATGGAACACTAGGGAAGGCTTGAGAGAGCAAATTGAGACAATGTTTATCACTGTTGTTTTTTAATATAACGCTATTTCTTTGGGGCTCATCTATCAAGTTGCTCCAACTACTCCACAACCTTTCTTGTATCTTTTTTATCCTCATGTGCCCAGCACAACTGATAATTAATACTGTTCAATTTCATTACTGAAGTGGTCTTATAAGAAAACTTGATTTGACATTTATAAACCTTATGTTTAAAATATTAAATGCAGATGCTCTAGTCAAAGGTACTGAGTGCTTAACACTGAAAAATAAACGCTCTTGGAGTCTACATATATATGTATGTATATGCACGTTTATAATTTTTAAATGAACACACAATTAAATGATTGGTGCCATATATGAAATTATAAAGCACAGCTTCCTTTTGGAAGTCACTTGTTATCATCAAAAGCTAGGCAGGTGTTGTGAGAGATGTCAAATCTTACTCTTTAGGTTCCTAATTCCAAGAGAAGGGATATCAGACTTTAAACATCCTTCTCTAAGGGTCCTTCTGGAGACTTGATACTTTCACATCTAAAGCACTTTTCTTAGAATTAAGCTAAAAATAAAAGAGTAAGACTTGACATCTTTCACAACACCTGATGCATGCGGTGATCTTGAAAGACTAAAAACCTTAGCCATCGGAACTACTGACATAAGAAACCCGTGCAAACGGAAGCCTAACTTCAGGGCTCTCCATCCCAGTGTGGCAGGGCAGAGTCTTAGCAGCTGCCATTCGTGGGGATAACTGCGTTTGGCACAGAAAACTTTCCATCATTTTACTGCTATTCTTTTGGGGATACGCCAGAGAAAATATCTGATTATTTATTTTATATTCTTACTATGCCTTTTATTCATCTGACCTTTGACAAATAATTTGCTGTCAATTTGAAAATCTAGAAGATAGTATTTTTTGAAAGTACACATTTCCACTCTAAAATATGTTACATTGATTAGAATTAAATATTAGTTCAACTGCTGTCTATTTTTTAATGTTTGTCATTAGAGCTACATTTTAATAACTAAAACTTATGGGGACAAATATCATCAGTACTAAGACTAGCAACAAGAGAGCTCAGAGAACATTCCTACAATGCAAACATCAGCAAATGACCCTGTGCTCCAAAGACAAAAATCAGCAGAGGCGTCCCCAGGCAGAGTTCACAATTCTTTACTTATTGCCTGCCTCATCACCTCAGAAACAACTATCAACACTTAGACCCAATTACACAGTACAAGCACTCTCACGACACAGTCAAGTTGTCATACCACTGCGTTATATCTTTGTGGTTTGTGAACTGGCTAAAATAATAACTGATTTAGTTTGCTAATCCCAACTTAGAGCATCTAACATATGGTAAATGCTCAATACATTTCTTATCCTTTCCTCCTTACCCCAACCGTTTGCCACAATTGGTAACACTCGGGAAGATAAAGGTCAATTCTGACGCCAATGATAACATGTCTCTTCTCGAGGCCAAGGATAACATGTCTCTGTGGCGCAACTGTCTTCTAGGCTCCTCCTTCTCCCAAGCTCAAAGCAGAAGTGCTCATACTCAGTTCCAACTGCGCCCCACAACCACCAACGTTTAGTACTTATAATCATCTCATCAAAATATCATACAAACATAGGTCAAATATAGCAAGGATTGAAATAAATCCCTCCTGAAAATTATTCTTTACGATGAACACTTTGTCTAACAAATCCATTTGGCAGCTTCCAGGACAAAGTGCTCACAGGCGCTTCTCTAGCCACACACTACAGCAATGCCCAAACCGTACATGACGCTTCAATGCCCAGAAAGGAAGACGAAACAGGGAGGGAAAAAAAAAAACAAATGTTGATACACAGAAAAATAGCAAAACGCATGTGCTAGACTGTGCGCAGGACGAGGGCTGTTGTTCTGTGTGGACTGGATTTGCGAGGCCTTACAACTGGGATATTTCACCAAGGCCCAGAGGACCTGTGCTTGCTTTGCTTCACTAGAGGGGGCAGTATGGAGGAAGCAGAAAAGGGGGAGGGAGGGGTGATAAAAAAAAAAGGCAGAGTCACAGGATCCTTCTAAGTCTTAAGAAAAACTTACATAATCTGTTCAAAGTCCCACTTTTTCATAAAATTTGCAAAACTATGGCATTTTAACCACGATACATTAAATCACTACCATATTACATTCTGATTTATATGGCCACATTTCACTTTTTTGAACAACACAGACATTTTGGGACCCAGCTTACTGCTGGTTAAGTTCAGTATATATTTTCTTTGAGTTTATCAAAATCATTCATTCATTCGTTTTCCAGGTGCTTCTAGGTACAGACAACTGATTGCTACAGGCCCATTGAAAGTGTGTTTTCCATCAGTACGCTACTACTCGCTGTTCCAACTCACCCGGTCATATACCATGGAAAATGCTCAGAAGCAGTTCTAACACATAGGCATGCCTAGGATGCCATGTCCTCAAGAGGGGCAGCCAAGGTCTTCCCAACAGCATACACTGAGAGCGGTAAGGAGAGGACCAGGCGCCACTCCAGACCCAGCTTAGACACAAGTTCTCTCTTCCAAAACAAAATGGGGTGAATACAACCACAATTACAATAAATGCATCGACATCAAAACGTTCTCAAGTCTTTGCTCCTGATGGGGACTGCATAACCGGGTATATTTAGAACGTCTGTCTTTGAAAGCTGTCTACAATTTGAAATAGAGTCAGCCTGCACATTCACTTACAATTTAACTATTCCAACAACCTATAATTTTGAAGATGTATTTGACCAATAGTGCAAAAGGAAAGACCAAATTTAATTTTATTTATTTTTCCTAGTCAGGAAGTAAATCACATTTTAAAATCATCATAGGAAGAACTGAAAACGTATAAACAACGACAATGGAAAGGTGTGGTGCGTGCCACGAACCACAGCATCTGGATGCCTAAGGCAGAAGGATTAAGGACTCAGGGTCAGCATGGAATACAGTAGCCTTCGGGCCAGCATTGACTACACACTGTAAGCCCCTACTGGAGATGGGGAGAGAAAGAAGAAATGCACTGACTAGTATGCTAGGTGATGATTTTACTAGGGTTTTCAGATTTTATTCTCTTTAATATGTATCTCTTTTAAATTAGAAAACCGTCATTCGAAGTGAATACTGAAATAGATTAAGAAGCATGTTAAACCAACACCCTGGTTTCCAGTTCCCAATGTGGACACAAACGTAAGTAGAACAATGAAATTGAGGCAAGGATATGAAACACAATTAGGATTCAGTTAAGAAGAAAAAGAGTGAAAATGCTGAAGAAAAAGTAAGAAAACACGGAGAAGAAAATATGGTTTGAATACAGAGACCAAGGAAAAGCAGTTTTTAACTAAAAAGCAAACTAGGTCCTGATTTCAAAACAAAACACCAACATGCTTGCCAGGATAAGTTCTTCTAAAGAAAATCTTAAAATCTGAAGGAGAAAGAGATTACCTTCAAAAGTACAGCCAGACTGACAGCAGACCCCAAAAGGTGTCTGCACAGAACAAAAACGGGATGATTGTTTTTTAGGTCACGGCCAGCTTAGAATTCTTTATCTAGGAATATTACTGTTGATTTAGCAAATACTCACCAAATTCTATTCAAGTCAGAATAGACCTAGGTGGTTGTAGTATGAGACATAAAATACGAAATGCCCCCTGATCGGACAGAGCTTAGAGTGTAGAATTCTTTGTTCAAAAAGAATAAAGACAAAAATTAATCCTCTAATTGCTCTCTGCTCTCCTGGTGTCCTGGAATTTCTTTTTCACTGCAATTAGAAGAGATCAGAACACTGAAGTTCTGCGCTAGATGCTTTAATAACTTAGCCAACTGCAGGCCCCAGGCTTTGTTGATGAGTGAGTGACACCTCTCACATCCCATGGACCTTGCAGGTCTCCCTGTACGTGCGCAGATGTGGGTGGAATGACACAAAAGGATTAGGAGCCCCCTCCCACACAGCAGTCTGGTGCTCCCCTCACTGTAGCTCCTATGGTGCGCACAGTTTACATTTCAGTCTTCTGCATCCGCTATTATTCCACCGGGACTCCTTCACTAGACCGTAGACTCCATGGACATGAGAGCGAGCGGCATCCGGCACAGGGAGCTAAGATACAGCAGCATGGTGCTGAGCTGCTTCATCGCTGAAACGAACTTCTACACGTGACGGACACTTTTCACTGTTAGCACGACTGGATCTGGAGCCATTTAGGAGATGTATCTCTGAGTGTGTATGCGAAGATGTTTCCAGAGAAATTTACTAAGGGGGGCAGATCTACTTTGCACGTTAGGGACAGAGATTGAATCAAAATTGAAGAATGGAAAAAACAAGCTGAACACCAAAACTCCTCTCTCTCTGACTCCTGACAGTGACGCAATGTGACAGAGCAGTTGCCTGGCATTGCTGCCACCATGCCCTTCCCAGTGTAATGGACTGTGTGCCCGCAAACCAAGAGTCAAAAGAAACCGTTCCTTCCTGAACTGGCCTTTGCAGGTATGAGCAAGAAAGAAAACACAAATGCATCTTATACAACTCAGGAGCTAATCTTTACCTACTCTCAGTGAAACTACCTAATACCAACTATTAACTATGAAAAATGATTGTGAAGGTTGAACTGGTGACATGGTAGCAGCATCTGGATTAGATGTGGACTCCAGTACCAGGCCTCATGACAATTTAGACGAGTGTGTTACTACACTTATGTTTGAAGATTAGTAGCATTAATATTACTACTTTAATATTAAAGGCTTATCACGACAACTAATCCCTAAATCATTTCTCCCAGAAAAACAATAACACAAGCAAAATTAAAAAAAATTAAATAAGGGGTGAGAGAGCTGGATATAGAGGTACCAACATGTAACCCATCTAAAAGTTCTAACGTTAGAAAAGAAGACCTCCAAGGGTACAGGGCAGTGAGCTGGTTCCCTTCTCAAATCAGTGAAGGTCACAATGACAGAAAGAAATCAAAGGACAGCAAGCTCCCCCGCCATTCAACATGAGCCTCTGAAACACACAGCCAACAGCCTCAAGAGTCACAGTTTTCCTTCTTCCATTAGTAATAATAATAATAAATTTAAAAACAGCTTTACTTACCAAGTTGGCCATATAAATTGTGAGCAGCCCTCTCCTGTAAATAATTTTTAAAAAAGAAAGATTAAGTTTTGATCTGATTTTATAATCACTTTATCGTTATCAAAAAATCTATTAGGAAGAATTACCAGGAGTCTACAAACATACTAATATTAATATATTAGAAAATAAGCAGATTGTGTTGAGCTATTCCTTTAATGTGCGGAGTTGAACCTACATTGACTCTACGTCATTCTAGTAGTATAATAAATAATAAAATTCTACTTGTCATTAAATATTTAAAGTAATCTTAATTTGTTGCTATTAGAAAACCCAGTAAAATCTGTCTCTATGTTGTTTTCATTTTTGAGATGGAATCTTACTATATTGGCCAGACTGATCTCAAATGTCTGGATTTAAGCAACCCTGCAGAGTAGCAAATACTTTAGACAAGATTGCGCAAGAGATGTGGTTCTCAAGCTTTGGGTCATGACCCCTTTTGGGGGGGTCACATGACTTTCACACAGGAGTCACAGACCTCCTGCATATCAGATATTTACATTATAATTCACAATAATAGCAAAATTACAGTTATGAAGAAGCAAAAAAATAACTGTATTAAAGGGTCGCAGTCTTAGGAAAGTTGAGAAACACTGGGCTAGCGGATCCAAATTTCAGTAAGAAGAATTCGTAAGAATTTACCTTGCCAAAAGTCAAGGCCAGAGAGAACAATTCTGGCTAAAGGCAACATTATTAAAACATCAGATTATCTTTTTATTTGGCACACAGGCAATTTTCAATTTGTACATAAGCAATTACAACCCATTTGTAACTGATTACAAACTCTACTAAATCACCTGGATATTTATCATATTACTAAGTAAGCAGTCGTGAGCAAAGGAACTTTCTATTGCCAAAGATGAAAATTCTCTAAATACAGCATCAGAAAAAGAAGTATTTTTACCAGACATACTTAATGGGACTGCAGGTAGAATCTCAAAGATAATCACAGCTTTTAAATCACTTATTTAACACTTAGTGCATTTGAGAAACAAAGAAACACGTTATATTCTCTAAAGGAAAGGTCATACGCTTAATAAAAGAGTTCGGGGCAGAGAGCAAACAGTAAACCGAAAATTCAAAACCTCGCTCAGACATGAATGACAGGAACAATCAGGACCCACAGAAGAAGAAGTTCATTAATAAAACAAGTTACTAGTCTCCAGGCACCCATGTGTAAATATCATGCCATATCTACATATCAATATTTATGTACACAACTGTACAAAACTCCTCCCTCAAGAATCTATGCAAAGACCAGATAGTCAGCCAATAGTCAGTCAACTCCCACTCACCCTCCTCATGTCTTTCTTTTTATGAGACAGAGTCTCTCTCTCTCTCTCTCTCTCTCTCTCTCTCTCTCTCTCTCTCTCTCTCTCTCTCTCTCTCTCTCTCTCTCTCTCTCTCTCCTCTGAAGGGGATAAATCTCTTAAGCTAGCAAACAGAATTTTACTAAACCACTGGCACATCAAGTAACCCTGCAAGCACAACATCAACACACCTAAAGTAAAAAAGAAAATTCTATCTTTGTAACACTTTAGCAGATTCAAAATAAATAAATAATAAATTTTTTTAAAAAAGTACCAAACATCCTGCCCCAATCCTCAGCAGCAGTACTGTCAGTACTACCACCACTTCTCAATGAAGAATTAGTGGTGTTTCATTATGAAACTTTACTGCATAATGCTTTGGAGCCAATCCTGAGATTCTGAATGATATTGGATAATGTATTCCCTAACTGAGGTTTCTGGAGAGCCTAGCAGAAACAATCTCAGTTCTGTATGCATACATATCTTATTAAATATATATATAAAGCACATCTGCAGCCTAAAAGTAAAAGAAATGGAGATAAAGCAGAAACAAAGGGACAGTTCCCAAGTGGTGTGCAACAATGGTCTGTATCCTGTCAATTATATTTTTAAATAAATGCTGATTGGCCAGCAGCTAGGCAGGCAGGGCGACGAGAAAGGTAGAATTCTGGGAAGAGGAAAGCTTGTGACCCCACCACAGAAGAAGCAAGATGTGACTGTCTCACTGAAGAGGTACCGAGCCACGTGGCTAACATAGACAAGAATAATGGGCTAATATAAGTTATAAGAGTTGGCCGGGCGATGGTGGCGCACGCCTTTAATCCCAGCACTCGGGAGGCAGAGGCAGGCAGATCTCTGTGAGTTTGAGACCAGCCTGGTCTACAGA